>NC_133471.1:14794608-15094608 GCF_048565385.1 Saimiri boliviensis | reverse complement strand
AAGGGATCTCGTTTAAACTTTCTGAATATGGCTAACCAGTTTTTGAGACACCATTTATTAAATATGGAATCCTTTTTTTATTGCTTGTTTTTGTCTGGTTTGTCAAAGATCAGATGGTTCTAGTTGTGTGGCATTCTAAGGTATCTGTTCTGTTGCATTTTTTTAGGTCTCTGTTTTGGTACCAGTACCATGTTGTGTTATGTAGATAACCAATTTTCTTAAATGAACAAAATAGAAAATGAGGATCAAATAAGATAATAAACATGGCAAACATGAAAGTAAATATTAGCATGATTACTTTTACACTTGTAATAATTTTGTACTCTTAATAACTTTAAACGTGTTCTTTCTTAAAAAGGCACAGACTGGTGCAAATGCATTATTAAAAGAAAGATTCATTTATAGTTTCTATGCTAGTCTTACTTTAGGTGAAAATATTCAGGGGCCAAAAGTAAAATAATACAAGTTTCTGGAAAAGGCATGACAGTGGACTACAGAGTACTGTATGTGTCTCTCTTCAACTAAACAATAGATCCAGTGGGAAAATTAGTAAATGCAATTATTTTGGAATTTCAGAGGTTATCTGAAGATTTACAGCTTCAGAAAGAAAGTTTCCATAGTAAACAATTAAATTTTATCCATTTTATAGCACAGATTAACAATAGCTATTTATTTGTTATTACCCATCACTGTGGCATGCTAATTGCAAATACTTTGGAAGCAGCTTGGAAGAGCCAGAAAAACAGAAAAGATTCTGACTTATGCACTGAATCCTGCTCTTAATTACAGAGGTCCCAACAGAGATGAATAGTCATTGTTTCATTCCCAAACACTGTGTAGACTTTTCCTCCTTCTGTTGAAGCAACTTTCAGCATATAATTTAAAGATCCAGGACAACACATTTTTTCTGGTGTTTGTTTGTTTGTTTGTTTGTTTGTTTAATTCTCTTCTTTTTTTCTTCTTACAAGGTTAGACATTGTTAGAAAAAACGTTCAAAATGAAAGCATAAATAAATTGTATGATAATGCTATATTCCTTATCACTGTGCAGGCTTAAGAAAGACCCCAAAATAAATTTGTTAGGACTGATTTTCAGTACAGAAAGAGCCTACATGATGTAATAAACAAAACCCTTTCCAACCACAAAGAAAAAAAATCTGATTTTCAGTGTAGCATCATTTTAAAATTTAAATGCTCTTGTTCACCATTAATAAAATTACAAAACAAAAAATGAAAAAAAAAAAAACAACTACAGCTTATTTTAAGAAAAAATAATAATGTTAAACACAAAGTTTTCCTAGACAACCCAAATGGCAGGTTTACTAAAAAATAATTTTTGAAATTAATGTTCATAGGACGATAATAAAATAATTGAAAGAAGTACAGAAAACTCATGGACAAAATAATTATTAATAAAGGGTGTAAATTATTTTAATGATTTAAAAATCATACAGATAAAAGTAAAACTACCAAAATAAATACTCACTATAGAAAATTAAAAGTAGGCTTGATTAGAAGCAAGACAAAAATATCAGCAAACCTAAAAAAAAACATTAATTAGAATAATTATGTAAGAAAAAAAAAGAAATTAAGAAATGTGAACACAGACCAGAAACCTATTGGTAACCGTCAAGTGGCCATAGTTACACATTTTGGAGGTCCAAAGGAAGAGAAAAGAAATCAGTAAGTGTATTTCAAAAGCAGTGGTCAAAAATGACACAAATTTGGGCAAGTAAATAAACACCTGAATGCTCAACAAACTTCAAGTGAGATAAACTCAAAGAAACACACTTAAGCTTACATGATAATTTCACCTTTTAAAACAAAAACAAAGAGATTCTTCAAAGCAGCAAAATAAATGAGCAATTATGTAAAAACAACTCTCAAATTAATCAATATTTTTTTTTATCTTTAAACTCAGAGACTGCAAAGCAGTAAATCTTATGTGTAAAGAAATCGTCCATCAATAGTGAGGGAGAAATCATGTTATTCCCAAATGAAATCTGGGGCCTTTTTTTTTTAGTAGATAACGCTTTAAGAATTGCTTTATGGGGTGCTTTAGGGTAAAATGAACTGGCATTAAATAGCAGTATAAATAAATAAAAATTAAATAAAGACAAATATATAAACAGTTATAAAACAAAAATAAAATTAACAATGTATAGCTTCACAATCTGTTCTACACATAATTTGAAACACTAACATATTTAATGAAAAGTTATCACTAAAACTTTATATGTGTTTTTGACATACAATAATTATAGATTAAATTTTGAGAACTGAATAAGTAAAATAATGGGTGCCAACATATAGAGAAGTGTGTGTTTTCATGTTATTGCAGGTAAGCTAGTATAGCTTTAAAAATGATGTAACTTTAAAATGTTCAATATAATTTTCATGGCAATGACAAAAGAGAGTAACAGGCAGGTAGAAAGCTTAGTGCACTATATAAGAGTAGGACTTGTGGATTTAGCTAATCTTACCTTGAAGCTACCTGGCCAGCTATCTTGGTATCATAAGACCAAGTCCAAGCTGTCCCAACAAAGAGTAAGTGTGAAGAGGGTAAGGCTCTTTGACTGCTTCTTTACACAACTTTTACTACACCAGTGGCCACGAAGTGGAAGGGGCTCATCCATATCTAGCACTTGGTGAAGCACTGAAGGCAGAAAGATGTGGCTATGAAGAGACCCAAGTGAAAAAAGGTTGGCACAGCAACTACCCAATTCTGTCTCTTTCTTCTTGGCTTCCCAGGAGTTTGAGGTGGAAGCTATTGTTGACAAAAGACAAAACGGAAAAGGGAAGACAGAGTATTTGGTTCGATGGAAAGGTTATGACAAAGAGGATGACACTTGGGAACCAGGGCAGAACCTCACAAATTGTAGAAAATGTATTTGAGACTTTATCAGATGACAGACTGAAAAACAGACAATATGGACACAGACTAGAACAAGTAGAACTTCTTCAAACAATGCCAGGAAATGAAATTCCAGAACTTCCACATCCAGCTTTTCTAAGAACTCTCCTAAAATGCCATTGACTGGCAAACACCACAAATCCAAAAACAACAATTTGTTTGCTGCCAGACAGAACATTAGAAAAAACACAGCTTAACTTCTCACTGACCCGAAAAATTTGGAGCAGAAAAATTCAACTATCAAGACGCTTGTACCTCATAGCCCAGTTAACGGCCAGAACACAGTTAGGTCCTTTCTGAAACCTGAGAAACTAGATCCTGTTGCACCAGTTCAGGAGGACAAGGTGGTGTTCAAGGTGGCAGCAGAGAAAACCATGAGAATTTCATCAGACCCTGACACAGAAGGGGCTGAAATAGAAAACAGGACCCAGACACAACCACCAATGTCTCAGAATCAATTGAGGTAAGTGTCAGTCTCTGCTCCCCTCCCCCAGATAACATCTGAGATGTTGCCTCTTACTTTATAGTGGCACAAACACCTCAGAGATACACAATTTTAAATTAAAAGAACTTATGTATGTCTCAGAATAACAATTTCCTATACACATTTCACTCATGATTATTCTTCCAAACTGAACATAAGCTTAGAATTATGCTGAGATAATAATTAATTTTTATACATGTCTAGTTGTTACCCAGTTAACATAAACAAACCTTTACTTTTCTAAAGTGAAATTTGTTGCACACAATTAGTGAATCAATTCATTAAGTGGAAATATCCAAGTTTTATGATGTGTAGTTTTAACTCAATTTAGGATATGTTTCACCTAATAAATTAAAATTCTCAACACCTTTTTTTAATTTTTAATTTTTAATTTTTTGACACAGAGTGTCATGTTGTCATCTGGGCTAGAGTGCAGTGGCAATCTTAGCTCACTGCAGCTTCTGCCTCCCAGATTTAGCAGTTCTTCTCCCTCAGTCTCCTTAGTAGCTAGGATAACAGGGCCTGCCACTACTCTCAGCTAATTGTTTTTGTTTTTGTTTTTGTTTTTGTTTTTGTTTTTTTAATAGAGAGAGGGTTTCATTATGTTGGCCATGCTTGTCTTGAACTCCTGACTTTGTGAGTTGCTTGCCTTGGCCTTGCAAAGTGCTGGGATTACAGGCTTGAGCTACCACACCTGGAATGGACACATCTTTAAAGGCAGAAACTTCTTTCCAAACAAAGTAAAGACACCTACACTGTATCTGAATTTTAAAATTATTGGTTTTTGCTTATATGTGCACATAATTTTCTAGAACATGCTACATGCTCAGCTATCCAGAAGCTCTCTAAATCCTTTCCTAATGGGTTTTTATGGAGGCTTCATTACATAGGCATGAGTAAATAATTCACTGGCCACTGATAATGTGGCCTTTGTCACAGTGTATCTGCAGTGTTGATTCAGCAGCCAAAAATTTCTGTAGATAATGTCACCTTTGCCTAAGTTTCTGCTGAGCCTGCTGGACTAATTTTGCCCAACCATCTTCTAGCCTGCACTAAGCTGAAACTAATTACTCAAATTCCATTTCTGCTGTGAATGAGCCAGGCACAAAATAGAGAAAGGTGCATGAATGAGTGACTTTTGAGTCTAGCCACTGCATATAGCTAGGCACATTTGCTCTGATGAGGTGATCAGGTCAAGCTGCCAGCACAGGCGACAACTAGCTGCAAGTCTTTGACTAAATGAGGTATATTACAAACTATTTCCTCTGCAGGCACTGAACAATGTAGTAGCATCCAGAAACTTATAAATGTCAGAAACTGCACAGCCCCCAAAATGGTGTTACATCCCTGGCTTGGGAAAGATTTAAGTCTGGTCTCTTTTAAGAACCAAAGCTCATCTGTCCCCCCCCCCTTTTTTTTTTCCTGGTAAGCAGCAATGTGGCAAGTAGGAGGTTGTGTGTTTTCAGTCTTTTGTGTTACTAAACTTTTAGTGTTGCCATTCAGTGAATCTTGTCTCTTATCTTGTATACAGAAAAAATGAATCATGTGAAAATCTGTAGGATAATAATAATTTTAAAAAAGTGTGCCTTATTGAGTGACAGTACAGTTTCAGGACTCTCAAAGTTGGTAGGTCCTTATCAGAAGCAGGATATGGTTGCCTTGTGCCAGGCTTGGTGAAGTGGAGGCCCAGAATGAAGAGCTCTAATCTGCAGGCAGGTTGTGCTGGCATCTCTGTAGTTCTGAATAAAAAGGACATGCAGAGTGGGTAGCTTCTGTTTGCAGGAAGTTTGCTAAGATGATTCTGCAGACCTTACTGGAGAGGACAGCTATCTAACTATAGGCAGGTAACCACAATAAGTGTACAACTCTTAGTGCAGAGGAGACTCGCAGTTGGTAGCTTCACTTTGCAACCATATATGATCCCATAATTAGCCTGAGAGTGGAGCTCAGATGGGCTTCAAAGGGCAGAAAGAATATGCTGATTGCTACATGAGTGGTCATGATTGGGCCAAGAAAGTGTCAAAAGTTTTTCCCATTGTCTCCAAACATGCAGCCTGGAATGCAAGCTTTAGACAGTCTATGGCTTGAAAGTGGGGTTTCACAGAGGAACACAAATTTCTGCCTAGGTACCTGTCTGCCTCCTGGTACAGGTCACAATGTGAAGGCTTTTTTCTTTTCTGTTTTTTTTTTTCTTTCTTTAATTATTATTATTATTATTATTATTATTATTATTTTATTTATTTTTTTTTTGAGACAGAATATTTCTGTCATCAGGTTCCAGGCTGAATTGCAGTGGCATGAATTTGACGCTACAAAGAAAAATCTTCAGGCCCATACCAAGTTTCCCTCAGTCACTATCCAACTCAATAAGCCTCCTGTGCTCATTAATTCCCAAGGACTAGAGAAAAATGAGGTGACAGAAGGCCATTGTGTCAGCATCACCTTAAGAATAACACACATGGCCAGCTCATGACAGCTGGGCTCAGCCAAAAACTTATTTTATTTTCACAGAGGTGCAATGGGAGCTGAGGGGATTCAGGCTATGGAAGCAGGCACTTCAGAGCTTTTGGGGGAAGAATAGCTTCCCAGGCTCTGGAAAACACAGGGTTGCCTGAGTCTGCACCTGCAGCTGAGTGGCTGCACCTACTTCTTAGTAGATGAGGTTTCTTCTAATTTAACTTGAATGTGGATGTGACTTCTACCTATTCTTAGTTCCCACCAGCGTCACAGAGTGTGTAGTCCTGGCTGCACCTTTCTCAGTCACCTGTGATCTTTACGGCCACCTCTTAAAATGGACTGCAGCTATTATTTTCTGCAGCACATTTTTTATTCCAGAATAATGTAGAGTGAAGCTGAGAGTCCCTACACTCTGCCTTATGCCTTTGTCTTCTCATTGAAAAGCCTCAACCTAAAGCTGTCCAGCACCTTTAGCATATCAAAAGAAAACATTTTAGAGATTCCAAAGATTTTAGGAAATCTATGCCAGAAAACAGAGACAAACAGCAAACATGTTTAGCAATCTCACAGCACTAAAAAGAAAACCCCAGAACCAGAGTGTTCAATGGTTGAATTATAACAAATTGTCTAAGAATTCAAACAATTTATTTTCTTTTTAAAAATTATTTATTGTAAAAGAAAAAAGTACAGATCAAACATTGCTAATAAAACAATTATACTTACTCTAATGTGAAACTTGATTGATGATGTGATACAAGTACAAGACTCTACAGAAAAGTTTCTGATGCAAACTTTGTTACATGCACAAAATACATAAAATTACCTTCATGAAGGTGAGGGGGAAAAACAAGAAGTTGGAAGGAGTTTTTGGTAAAATTGTTTTAAGCAGAGGAATCATCTGGAAAATTAGGCTGTAGACACTGATAAGAAAGAAAAAAGAAACAGAGGACAGACTAAAGATATGTCCGCAGCTGCAGTAATAACACAAAAACAAAAGTAAAAATGTTTTTGTTATTTTGGCTAAAACATAAGCACAGGTACACAGATCCTGGCTCAATGTCCCAGGCAAAGCATTTACTTCAGCCTCTGATTTTTCTCAGGCCAAGTCTTGAATAGTGCTTTCTTTTAGACGGCTCACAGACAGCTCAGAACATTCTTCTTTCCAGTTTGTGGACACAGCAGACCTAGGCTTATAGTTAAATCTCCCATGAGCTCCATATTTTCTCTGGAGAGCTTTCTCTTTATTTTTGGTTATTAAACTTATTTTCTTACTTGAATTTTGCATCCAATCTCCTTAATTATCCTGATCATGATACTTCACTTCAGCCTGTGAGTGGTCCCAGACCAGGCTTTCACTTCAGTTCATGCTTGGTCCAGAACCAAGGCCTAAGGTCAAGTTAAGTCACATACATGAATTATCACTTCAGTCCTTGATGAATACCAGGTTAAGGTCTAGGGTCAAGTTAAGTAATACTTGCTCCAAGACCACTAACAATATTTCTTTTCTTCCCTGACTTTAGAAACCCTGAAAGCCAACCTCATAGTAGGCAAACCACTCACATTTCATCTAAAAAGTATAGAGCTTTTTACTTTTACTTATTAATCTTTTGCTTAATCATATTTGCATCCATCCTCTAATTTTTCTGGCCATGAGACAAAGAACCCTGTGTGATATCTTACAATGAGAGACTACTGCATTCAGGTGCATTAATGAGCCTGCAATAATTGAAGTCTGGGAATTGAGCTCTGTAATCTATTAGTTTTGTGATATCATCTGGAAAACTGACCCATGTTGTGATACACAGTTCTGGGGACTGTCCACCACATAGTGGTCCCCCACATAGGTTTACAAAAGTTAACATGGCTTCCTTTTATTGCCTTAGCCATTCTTTCTAAGGTTCTTTGACTTATCTCACCAGTAGAAATTCACATATGCATCTCAAACATACTGCATTTTATAGTACTGTAATTGGATCACTAGTGCCTATGTCTTTCATTTGTTCCTCCCTTTTTGCCTAGGCTCTTCCTGGGTCCTATTATTAAAGACAGAGGAGGCTATCCCCAGGAGGTTTTCCAAAGTACTGTGCAATTCCTGAGTCTGCTTTTGTAGTTATCTTCTGGTATTAGGGGTTGCCTGAGTAATAAATAGTCTTTTAAAATTATTCATGTATTAATTGAATCAGGATATACAAAGATGTGTTTTATGAATGTCTCTCTTTGCCTTTTCATAAAGGCCAATATTTTTTTCTCTGGTGTCTTATTCAGTAAGAGTAGTTTAGAATCATTAAGAGGTTTGTGGTTCTGGTTCTTCACCAATCTTTTAATATGCACATCACCAAGTTTCTTTTCTTGTTTCTAATCTATGGGATTACTAGTGCTCAAATTATGATTTTTAAAAGTCTCTTTTTTGCTACTGGAATTCAGAATCTTGTCTGTTTTTCACTCATTTTATTGAACGCTTTACATATTTATAAATGACTATAGAAGATCTGCAATTTGTGCCTGAATCTCTGTTGCCTGTGTGGTTGTTTCTCAGAAGCAGGTAGAATTTGCCTTAGGAGTAACACAGCATCTTCCCATGTAAGACTAAACACTTTGGGAGGCTGAGGCAGGTAAAACATCATCTCAGGAGTTCAAGGCAAGTCTGGCCAACATAGTGAAACCTTGTGTTTACTAAAAATTCAAAAATTAGCTCGGTGTGGTGATGTGTGCTTATAACCCCAGCTACTTAGGAGGCTGAGATGAGAACTGTGTGAACTGGGGAAATGAAGGTTGCAATGAACCAAGATAGCACCATTGCACTCCAACATGGACAATGGGGCAAATGGCCTATCTATAAGAATGGTTCCATATATTTATTAAGAATATTAAAAAAACTTCACTAGGTCTTTATTTGTTTAAGCTACTGTAATGAAAAAGAAATCTACACTTCACTGGCACCTCATTCATTGGATATTTCCTATAGCAGTGGCAGTGGACTTCTGGGGTTGGGTATTAAATCTGAAAAAGCTGATAATGATGTGATTAGAAAAGTGTCTAGATAAAGAAAATGAGAAAAGCTGAGGCAACAAAAAATGATTTTTCAGAGTTTCTAGGGGGACTGTTTTTTGAACTTTGGAGAGTTATTTTCTGTGGGCTTTTCTGTTACGACTGCTATGAAGACATGGATAATTTTACAATATTTAGACAAGTGGGGAATGTTTCACAGGACAAACAAGTCTTGCAAATAGTGCACCACAACCAATTTGTTCTTCTACCATCAGAAAATATCTAGCTGTTTAATAGTATTGAAAGAGCAAACTACATGGTTATGGTAAATCCTTGGTAAAATTCCTTTAAGCAGAGAAAGCCTGAAAAATTAAGCATAGCCACAAATGTAAGCAATCTATACTCATCTGTGGTACACTCAGACAAAGAAACAGTCCCCAACATTTTCTGGTATGTTTACACATGCCCACAGCTATCATAAAAAGCAAGTTCTTCTTTTAAAAGGCACTGTCCTATATATAATTGGTGGGCTTTCAGGAAATAGTGTCTCTTGTTTTTTGGACATGTACGTATGTTACAAAGAATATTTTATGTTACTGAACATGCTTTAAACTTTGAGCCAAGCTTTTATAAATGATCACTTTAGCCTCTGGTCTCAGAACAAGGTCTTTAGTTATACTTTCTCTGAGCTATTGATTGGTTTAAGGCCATTTTCCTATGCCTAACTGAGTCATTTATGAGTTATCATTGCAGTTCCTAGCTGGTCCTGGAAAAAGTTGAGTGGTCCTGTCTTCAAAATTAGTTATTATGTTTGTTCTCTTTCTAGTTCACAAAAACATCAAATTCTTCCTCACAGTGGGCAACTCACTCTTCCACCCCTGAATTTAACTGATGAAACATTTGTTACAATCTCACCTTTTGCATTCATGTATTTTAATATTCTTGGCCTTGAGATTTGATGGACATCTATGTGAAACCTCACAATGAAAGACTGATATACTGTGGTGTATTGGGAGATGGTAACACATGTTTTGGTGCATGGACTAGAAAATAGTATTTTTTAAAAGGTGAGTAGAGGGCGGTGTGCAGTGGCTCATGCCTGTAATCCCAGCACTTTGGGAGGCCGAGGTGCGTGGATCATGAGGTCAAGAGATTGAGACCATCCTAGTCAACATGGTAAAACCGCATCTCTACTTAAAATACAAAAAAAAAAAAAAAAAAAAAAAATAGCTGGGCATGGTGGTGCATGCCTGTAGTCCCAGCTACTCAGGAGGCTGAGGCAGGAGAATTGTCTGAACCCAGGAGGCCAAGGTTGTGGTGAGCTGAAATTGCACCATTGCACTCCAGCCTGAGTAACAAAAGCAAAACTACATCTAAAAAAAAAAAAAAAAAAAAAAAAATGCTGAGTAGAAGTACACTCCTAATAATTTACATTCATTTCTAAGACTTGTTGCATCAAAGTTTTTTTTTTTCCATTTCTTTTATTTTTGAAACCCAATAGAGTGGCTGCCATCCTCAGCAGATTCAGGGGAAAAGCATACCAGGAAACATTTTGGCAATTTTTCTTTGCCTGCAGGTGTTGAAAATGTTGCCTCTGTTCCAATCGTTTTTCACCCCTGCCAAGCCCCCTGCCTTGCCACAGAGAAACTAGTCATCACATTGGAACAAAAGAAATGTAAGGAAGCTGAAAGTTTCTGGTTAAGACTCTGAACTAACTCTAGTTTCTGATAGTCCATCAGAGTGTTGTCATAGAAAAAAAATCTAGACTTTTCTGTTACACTTTTGGGGGACTACTGTATCTCCTATTTCTTCTCTGTATGTAATATTGCAATCTGCAAATATCCTACTGAGTAAAGTCAGCTTTACTAATAATTACTAAAATCTTAGTAATTATAATAGTTGCAATTTTGAAATTTTCTAAAAGCACAGAATTTAACATTGTATTCTAAAAATTTATATTTGGTAAATATTTATATGTCTCCAAATGATAAATATTTATGACACTGCATGAAAGGTATACATTAAGAAGAATTTTTTTTTAATTTTTGGCTGGTTATGTCTCTGTAAAAACCTCAGCATGGTGATATAAATATAAACAGTTTTTTTTTTTTTTTATCTGACACACTACATTTTTTCTCCAGTAACAAATACTGTGGGCACAGTCTATAAAGCTTCAATTCTAACTTTTGACTATGAAAGCTTTGAAGTCAGAGTCTCCCAATGCCACCTAGTGAGATATAATTTTTTTCTGTAGGATGCATTATCAGTACCTTGCACCAAATCCTGGGTTTTCTAAATTTTTTTACTTGTATGTCTCTCTAACAGTAATAAGACTCCATGACCTATATTTAAACAAATATCTCCACTTTCAATTGTTAGAATAAACTTGCCTTTGAGAGACATCTTCTAGCTCAGTGCTGTTTTACAATGGTTAAAATCACACGAACTGAAGTGTTCATCTTCTTTTAAAAAAATAGTTGGTTAAACTACCTATCCTTCACTAAGTTAATTAATTAGATCTCTTCATTAATATATACAACCGTGCAGACAAACAGAAGTTCCGGGAGTTGTACATTTTATTTCACCAATTTTCCAATTAAATTATTGACATCTGTGTGAAGTCCTTTAAAAACAGTATTATGATTACAATTCCCAGGGCCTAATAGAAAAGCATAATTAAAGACAGAGCGAGATTTTGAGAGGAACATATCACCCTCTAATTCCAGGGGTTACATAAGGAAAACAGATTTCTCATAAAAGTATATTTGTAGTACAATTTAAATTACTTATAATAAGTCCCAGGCCACCGGGTTTTATCCTACGGCCTTTTATTCATCCATCAAGAATGGGGAGATAGAGTGAAGAAAAGTAATTTAGTAGACTGACAGAAAAAACCTTTTGTAGAAATACAAGATTTATGAGAAAAATGTAAATGTCTTACGGATATACCTATAGCATAAATCTCCACTTCTAATTAAGCTGAATGCTCTTTTAGAAGTTTTATATTCATTTAACTTTAGAGAAAACATAAACAGCGATTCTCATCATTTATTTATTTCACCTGTTTGCACGACTACATGTTCACAATTATATTACCTTCTCAAGTTTTTCCTGATGGAAAGTGGCCGAGTTCAGGCAAAGGCAGAATTTCAACTGGGATGCAGATTTCTCTAGCAACAAAGCTTGATATTTGAAGATATGATTATCAGTTAGCAAGAGACTTTTCTTAGTAAACAGCAGTCCTGCTATGCTGTGTGATGTGCAAACAGTTAAGTTATTTTTATGGTTAACTTAATGGCCTCCAAAACCAAGAAATTCACTGATGCAACTGCTCAGCCTTAGGATGTCTATTACATAAAACATCAAACTAAATTTCTGCTTACATAAACAATTGGCTGTTGACATTAATATGGAGTCTCAGTCAAAATTTGGAGTTCTTCTCTATTTCTTTCTGATAGAGATTAAATACCTATACTATATAAAAACAAACAAACAAACAAGGATTATGCTGTACGTAAGGGTCATTTTAACTCGTTAAACTTTTTTGACTATTTGGCTTTAAGTTAAGCAGTGAGTTTAATCTGCTTTGATTTCTTCTATGAGGCAGTAACAAAGATGAACTTCTTCTTCATACTTAGGTACTTGCCATCTTCAAAGTCAAGTAATACCTAAGAACTTTCTTAACTCTTAAGAAAAATGAGCTTAATTGTTTCCTGACATTGTGCTCCTCCTGACAAGACCAGAGCCAAGTGAGCTTTAGATTTTGAGATCTGATTTTTTTTTCAACTAGTTTAGCAGATCATTTGTACATTCCCAGGAAGCCCATCACATTCCTGCTGTTGTTGTCACCTCACCAGTGCACAACACATAACAATCACTATTCATCTAAGATAATGCTGATTATTTTTCATTCTACATTTTAGAAGACTAAAGAGCACAGACACATTTTAGAAGACTAAAAAGCACTAGGTTGGAGTGAAAGTTTAATACACTAAAGAAGAAAGCTCACTGCCAGCAGTGATGGGGTCAAAATGAGTTAACCTCTATGAAACTTGTGTTTACGTTTTCCATATACTGTGAATGGTAATAAATGGGATTAGTCTGTGGGCTGTCTGAAAGAATGCATAACTTAGTTTGGCTTGGGACCAAGATCAGTTAGAAAGAGTAGGCTGAGATTTAGAGCCAATACCAATCAGGGGCTAAGTGAGTATTCACAGAGGCTAAATAGCTTATTCAATGATCTATCAGGAACTGAATAGTATGGCCTAAGGTAAATGTATGGCTCAAAGTTTTAGTCCAGAACTAATCTTAGGCTAAAGTGATGATTCATAGATGTCTTTTGTTGATAAAATAGACAAAGGCCTTTTAATTGCAGGCCTTGTTTTCCTGTCTGAGTGCACTTGAAGTTTCTGAGTGAACTTTAGGTTCTTCTATCTGTGGGGTTGCAATCATTTTCAGGTACAATTTTCTGTGCTATTTTGTTTATTGGTGCCTGCAGCTTGAATTTTATTTTTCAGATTTTTTTTTTATCTTATGTGAGAATCAGACACTGAATAGTACACTAAGTACTTTCTGGGGACCCTTCCCTTTTTGACTATGTAAGATATGCTAGCTGTCTTCACAATAGAAGAAGGGTCCCTAAATGAAAAAAAAAAAAAAAAAAAAAAAAAAAAAAAAAAAAAAAAAAAAAAAAGAGAGAGAGAGAGAGAGAGAGAGAGAGAGAGAGAGAGAGAGAGAGAGAGAGAGAGAGAGAGAGAGAGAGAGAGAAACCAGTTCTGGTATTTAGAAAAAAAATAAAATATGTTTTTTATTTTTCTTCAGATTTACTTGATCCTCTGGATCACAATGGCTATTAGATCTGGGGACCAATTATTCCTACTGAACAATCTGGAAAACACATGCTGGACCTTTGTCTCAGCTGGGTCCAAGGAAGTGTCATAAGTGCTGCCTGTAAATGCAAACATAACCTCTACTTATGGATCTGGAAAAGCTAGTCAACAGAACTTGGCACATTGGCTTGCACAAAGCCATAGCTCTTTGTCCTGCTTTTTTATTAAACCCTCTGACCCCAAAAGGCATGCAGGCATCTCAGAAAACTGGCAGAAATTAAGTAGTAGTAGAATTTGTGCAAGACAATTTAATGAAATAATGATCTCATATTAACTTTGGTTTCTCTACTTTCCCAGTAAAATATCAGAATCTCAGGGAATAAGACAAATTGACTTTCAAACACTTTAAATTCTAAATTTGTTTAATTCAAAACAGAATCCTCAAAATAGTGTAGAAACTGAATGGTTAATCCTTCTTTAGATTGGGACAGCAAAGAGACTAAAATCTGCCCTTTAACAGCATCTTTCTCCCAACAGTTAATAGTGGAGGCTGCCTGTTTACAGACAGAACATGAAGCATAATCATTGACAGAGAATTGTAAATGGAAAAAAAAAAATAGAAAACTCTAAGATTTGGAAAATGAGTTGTCAAGACTTTCAGTAAAAATAAATCTCATTTTACTTGGGGGTGATGTAAGATTACAAATGCTAGGTTAAAAATTCTTTCTTGAGACTGGTTGTAGTGACTCATATCTGTAATGCCCTTTGGGAGCAAAGGCAGGTGATTTATTCAAAGTCTGGAGATTAAGACCAGCCTTGCCAGTGGCCAACATGGTAAAAACCCATCTATACATCTATACATTTATATGTGTGTGTGCGTATGTATATATATATATGTGTGTGTGTGTGTGTGTGTGTGTATATATATATATATATATATATATATATATATATATATATATACATATATATATACATATATACACATACAAATTGCCAGGCACTGGTAATTGCAACTACTCAGAAGGCTGAGTCAGGAAAATTGCTTGAACGCAGGAGTCAGAGATTGCACTGAGGAAATATTTCTATTGCCCTACAGTCTTGATGCCAAGAGCAAAACTTTATCTCAATACTCTACTACTACTGCCACTTCTAATAATAATAATAATGATGATGATGATGATGATGATGATGATGATAACAATAACACAATTCTGACTTCGAATTCTTGTCAGTCAAAAGTTAAAAGAGAGGGCTGAGATTTAATAGTTTATTTGTAATGTATGCCACCCAAGAGGCAAAACTTAACTTGTCTCATGACAGAACTGTTATATGGAAGCAAATAATATCTCTTAAAAAAAAAAAAAAAAAAAAAAAAAAACAAATTAAAAATGAGTTTTTATTTGGGATGAAATATTCTCCTTTACAGTGTCATAAATATCTATTAAGAGACAAAAAGACCATAAAATAAATTATTTTCTATTAATATGTAAAAATTTACACTAAAACTTGACTTTTTTGTTTCAGAAAAATCACAAAAATAAATATTTTGAATTTAATTTCTAATTATTAAGTCATCAAGTGATTCTACCTAGCAAAATTATATACTTAGGCCATCAAAAGGCCCAGAACATTGCATACAAAAAAATGAATAAAATGCATTGTAGCTGTGATAACAAAAAATGGTAAATTCAATTGACAAAACCTGGAAATAGGTACAACTCTATTTGTACTGATTACACAAATAGAGAAACCCAACTTAGTGTAAGAGCAGTTCTCTCATTAAAATATCTTCCAAAAATTCTGCTACTACTTAATGTCTCCCAGGTTTCTAGGGTATCCTGAAAGCCTTTTGGGCTCAGAGGTTTAGCAAAAAAACAGGGCAAAAAGCTGTGGCTTTTGTAGGTGAGTGAGCCAATGGCCTAATATGTTTTCAGGGATCAGAGTGAGTCTAAAGGAAATCAATGGCCTCATAAGTTGTCAGGGATCAGAGTGAGTCTAAGGGAAATCAGATAACACTAAAATTTAGCCTCAAGCAGAAACCATCAGTTTTTTTAGGATCATCTTTACATTCCATGTGATTGCAAAGCTTTTTATGAAAAAATACTAAGTTAAAACTATCAGGATCTTATTGAAATGACTATGAAGTTTGAAGATCTACTCTTACTCTTTGGATAAATTATTTTCTTCTCAGCTTATGTACTAACATAGGCTACAGTCTCACCAAAGCACAAAATAACAGTATCTTTTTGTCTGAAATTATATACAAAGATCTTTGTCTTATGTCCAATAAATAAATAAATAAGAAGCTCAGTCACAAAGATAAGATAAAAGTAAATGAAATAGGTAGAAGAACGCTCTCGGCCAGTGAAAAGAAGGATCCAAATATGTTTCTCACTATGAAACTGGGGCTATGGTTTATTAAAAACCACAAAGAGAATACAATGTGCTTAGTCAGTCAGCTGTTTTGAACAACATGTAATTCAGGTTGACCCAGGGTCTTAGCTTAACACTAATTAGAAATCTTAGAAACTTTTTCAGAAAAAATCAGGAACTAAAGTTCTAATTTATAGCAGGTGCTCAGATTGTCTCATGACCGTTCAGAAACTAATGTGAAAGCTTGGCCCAATAACTTGATCTAGTTTTAATCAGGAGCCAATATAATAATCATAAAGGCCAGACTTATGGTACAAAAAATGTGCCAATAGGAATTAACTATAACCCACTGCATTTATATACACTAATGAACAAGAAACTACTTCCTGGGAGCCCACCAATTGCAGAAAAAGGGAGGCATGTTTATGTCAGGCCTAGTTTTCTTATTTTACTGAGGTTTCTGCAAGATTTTTATCTGAATGGACTGGAGCTTCTTCTGTCCGTAAAGACATGAGTGTGTTAAAGGTAAACTCCCTGTATTAGTTATTTTCTTTGTTTCTGCAGCCTAATTTATTTAGGCTGCTTATTGTGTTATGTGTAAATGAGGCACTAATTGTTGATGGGGGGTTTCGAGAAATGGTTTCCTTGATGTCTCCTTAAGTCAAGCTAATTTTCTCTTCTCAATAATTCTCAATAACCTCCTAGAGAACCTCCTGAATACAGCAACTTCAGACCTTAACGATAGAAAACAGAAGGAGGTATAGCATAAGAAGAGAAAAGACAAGAAAAGGACAGATACTCTAGTGACCATAATGCAGGTCTGTAAAATCCAAGTCCTTGAGGGTACTTGCTTACTGCTATCATTGTGGTAAAAAGAGACACCTTAACAAGAATTGTTGAGAAAACAAAAGAAAACCACCTCAGCAGTGTCCAACCTATGGTGGTGATCACTGAAAAGAGTGTTTTTGTTTTGTTTTGTTTTGTTTTGTTTTTAGGAGGCATGCATTACTAGGTCCAGGACCAGTCTCACAAGTGTCCCATCAAGACTGATAGTTGGAGATATATTCTCCAGCTCTAACAGCTGTTATAATTTTCAGAAGCCTTGGGTGATTCTTGAGGTGAGAAGAAGAAAGGTAGACTTCCTTCTGAAAACTGGAGCAGGCTTCTTTGTTCTCCTTTTCTATCTAGACTTTCTCTTCTACCATAATGTGAAAATGATGAATGTATCAGCAAAGTTCTTTGCCCAATAATTTTTCAATCCATCAGTTATAGTTAGAACAACCTTCTATTTCCTCATGGCAATTTAATTATTCATTAAAGTCCTTCTAATAGTAGATAAAGATATTTTGACCAGTATAAAAGCCTGTATCTTAATGGCTTCATCACAAACAGTTTTTTCCTTTAGTGGAAAACAATATTAACTAAGAAGTGTAAGATCCCAAGAAAATTATTTGCGGGACTACAACCACTGTGTGTATCTATATTTACCTGAGGATTCCACTGTTTTTTGTTTGTTTGTTTGTTTGTTTGTTTTTTATTTTTTGTTTTTTCCTAGCCAGAGGCATTATTTTCCTAAGACAGAAGAACTAGAAACATTGTAAGTAGGTTCTAGGAGAAAGGCTTTATTAGACCTTGCAATCATTTTTACAAAATCTGAAATATCAAGCATAGAGAAACCCAATGACAAATAAAGCTGCTTAAGAACCTTTCTATCACTAATGAGGCAGTTTTTTTTTACTCTATTTGGTTGTTCTTAATTCCTGTATTTTGCTAACTCAAATTCCCAAGGACACTAAATGGTGTACATTTTCAGACCTGAAGGATGCTTTTTTATTTATATTATAGCACGCAGGTTCCTAATTCCTGTTTTCCTTTGAGGATCTTTCCTATCAGGCTACACAGCTAACATGGAAAGTACTTCCACAAGGCACTTAAGAAGGCCTCCATCTCTTTTAATATGTATTACTTAAGAAGGCCTCCATCTCTTTTAATAAGTGTTATCTAAATGGTTCACTGGGTTATCTTATTCTTAGGTTAAAGTGTTACAATACATTGATGGATGACATTGTCCTCTGTGCTTGAACTGATATAGCTTAACACTTTTCTAGCACACAAAGTTTAAGAAGTCTCAGTCTAAGGCTCAGCTTTGGCAGACTTCAGTGAAGAACTTAGGACTGATCTTATCAGAAGAAATCAGAATATTAGTTGAGGAGATAATTGAGACCATTTTCTCTTTTCCTTTTTGCCAGCCTTTTAATCAGCTAAGAGAATTTTGGGCATTTTATCAATTTTTCAGATTGTGGATAACCAGGTATAGTGAGACAGGTAACATATCACCCTATAAAATAAACTCAAGCAGCTATGGCTAACTGGCTGACCTGGGTACCAGAAAGTCAAAATAAATGCCTTTAACCAGCTAAAACAAGCCCTGCTAACCGGACCTTCCCTCAGTCTTCCCAGAAATTAGACATTTCATTTTCATGTTTCAGAAAAGAAATGGATGGCCTTGAGAGTTTTAAATCAGTCCTGTGATCAAGACAAGCAGTTGATAAGTTGCCTAAGCAATGACTTGAAATTTGTGCCTGAAGAATAAACAGACTGCTTCCAAGCCATTGTAATAGTGGTCATGCTGGTGTTGGAAGCCACAAAGGTGAACATGAAGAATAATTTAATTGTTCACAGTTATCCTACAAAGAAAGTTTCTGAATAACAGAAAATCTTTTTTCTAAAATATCAAGCTTTGCTGCTGAGTAATTTGCAATTTGGTAAACAACCTGATTTTGCCTCAAATCACTCTTCGAAGAAAAAAGTCAGGAAGCTGAACATTATTTTATAAAGATACTAATAAAAATCCATGTGGCAAAGGAATGTCAAAAAAAACACCCTTAGAAAATTTATATTGGATTATCTTCACAAATATGAGTTCTTTTAATTAAAAAAGAGACACAAAAGGCAGGGTATGCAATATTCACTTTGAAAAACATTACTGAGAATGTGTCTCTCTCGTGATGCATAAGCACTCAATTTTCTGAGTTACTTGCATTCACAAAAACACTCAAACAAAACCCAAACAACTTATAACTTGTTCTAAGTATGATATTATTATTATCTATGACCATGCTATTTGGTGAAAATAAATTTACCGTCTCCTATTAGATATCATTAGGATATACATAGATTTTTCTCATGTATTTTCTTTTGCAGAAAGTAGCAGTAATACATTGTTTCTGTCAGAATTTTCTCCAGAATAATAATTCCATCAGTGCCAATTTAGAAAGACTATTTAAGAATAATTATGTTTTGCTGCACTTTACAGAAATAATTAAATATAAAATTATAGTTTATTTTACCATAAATTCAGGCCTATCATAAACTGTTTTTGTTTGTTTGTTTGTTTGTTTACAAAAAAAGAGAAATAAATAAATATAAATTATGTATCAAATTTTTTTAAAGGAATTTTGCTTTGTTGCCCAGGTTGGAGGAATTTTCCTTTGTTGCCCATGCAATCCCAGGTTGGATTGCATGATCTCAGCATACTGCAACCTCAGCCTCCCAGGTTCAAACAATTCTCTTTCATCAGCTCCCTGAGTAGCTGGGATTTACGGGCATGCAGCACCATGCCTGGTTTTGTATTTTTAGTAAAGATGGGGTCTCTCTCTGTTGGTAAGGCTGATCTCAGACTTCTGACCTCAGGAAATTTATGCATCTTGGCTTACCAACCTGCTGAGATTACAGGTGTAAGCCAACGTGCCTGGACTCTATATTTTAAATCTTGCCATACATTTGTAATTATTTTCTTGTGTCATTAGTTGTATTTAGTATTTGTTTATAGGCCATCCCTGTTGTTTTCTATAAGCCAACCATAAATCTCCAGCTGCAGGTAAGTATAAAATACAAAAAGATTAATAATGTAAAATAATATAACAATACCTTTATTGTGGACAATTATTCTACACATATTGAAAGTAATGAGAGTACTTAATGTGCCCATAATTGAGGGGTATTTATTTTGGGGGCATAAGACTGAAGAAGCTAAGCAAATTCAAGCCCCAGGCAAACAAATTTCTCATGAATAATTATAAACCTCATAACTGAGGTTTATATTCTTTAATTATCAAGTCAGCAACCTGAGAATTAAAAAGAAAATTATTTGTTATACTTTAAGTTTTGGGTTACATAGGCAGATTGTGCAGGTTTGTTACATAGGTATAGACATGCCGTGGTTGCAGAAGAGAGCAAGAAAATTCTTCAAGTATTTAGAAATAGAAATGTCATTTAACTCAGCAATCCCATTATTGAGTACATACCCGAAGGTTTATGAATCATTCTATTATAAAGACACAGGCACAGGTATTAGCACTCTTCACCACACCCTAAGAATTTTTAAGCTAGGCTTTTTCATCACACTTTAACTATAAGTTTTGATAACTAAATGGTTTCTTCTCACATAGAAGCAATCAAACTCCAGATAATACTGTAAATGAAAAACACTTATGAAAATGTCATGTTTTTAAGAATCATACCCTGACCTCAGGTGGAACTCTACTGTTGTATTTATTTGCACATCTACCTTCCCTAGAAGAGGTAGCTAGAAAGATTAATGCCCAATCTTTCTAAAAGCAGTTAGTGTCTTCACACCTGAAGCGGACAATGAGAGAGAAAATTTCAGTTGTTAATGTGGGTCCTTGGTAAAACTTCTTTGAACAGAGATGCAGCCTACAAAAGTAGGCTGCAGGCACAGATTAGCAAACTTACAAAAATCCTCAGGCCACTCTTAGGAAGAAACAAGGCCCAACATAGACATATCTTTGTTTTTTGTGCATAAATATATGCCCTCAACAACAGTGACAAAGAAACAAGACCCAACATTAAAATAACTTTGTCTTTGTATAGGCAACAAACTTCCAATAAACAGTAACATATTTTGGGTGGTACACATTGGGCTACAATTAATTTCAGTGTGAATTTTTCTTTTGTATTGATTTTTCTGCATACACTTTGGACTTTAAGCTGAACTACTATGAATCATCCTGTCAGAGTCTGATTAGCCCCTCCCCAAGGTCGTGGACCAGGCTTTTATTTCAGTAGCTGATTTATTCCAAACAAAAGCCCAAAAGTCAAGGGGAGTGATTCTTTTTTCAAGATCAGTCATCATGCTCTTTCATTTTCTAGTTAATAAGGATCCCAAACCCAAGAATCACAGTTGGGTAGATAACTCAGTCCCCAGTGTGGAGAGCTATTTTATTTTTCTTCTTAAACTCTCCTTCCAAATTCAGTTTATGTTCCCCTTCATTATTTTTTTGTCCCTGAGACAAATAGCATATTGTGATACCTCATGAGAAAGACTGCCTACATTGTGGTGAAGTGGTGAGACAGGAGCAATTGAACCCTGGAAATTGAGCCCTGGAATGCATAAGTCTTGCTGGACCATCTGAAAATTCAGCCCTGGAGCGAAAACTATGATGATGTAAACAGTTCACCTTCCAGTGGTCATCACCACAGGCTGGACAGGGTTGAAGTAGAATCTTCTTGTTTTCTTAGTAATTCTTCAAGGAATATCCTGGCTTGCCACACTGGTAGCAGTTAGAAAGTGCAGCTCAAAAACTATGGATTTTATAGAATGTGAATTTGGCCACTAGTGCCTTTGTTCTGATCTTGCTTTACCTCTTTTTTCTGCTTCTCATCCTGGGCCCTGTTGTAAAAGACCAGGAAGGTCAATCCACAACATTTCTGAGATACTTTGTGGTTCCATAGTCTGCTTTTGTAGTTTACTTCTGATTTCAGGGGTAAAAAATTAACTTGCCTTCAAAGATTATCTGTATTTTATTAAAATCAGGAGATACAGAGGTTTGTTTCTCAAAATTTTCTCTTGGTTTGTCCATACAAATTGAGATATTTTATTTTATTTTTTAATTCAATGTGGCCAGTTTGTATTAATTGAGAAGTTTTTTTTTTTTTTTTTTTTTTTTTTTTTTTTTTTTACACTTATCCATGAAGTTATTAGTACTTCTTGGCAAATGTACTTTGAGCAAGGAAACAGACTAAAGAATCAAGCTGCAGGCAAATTAATTAAAAGAAAAAAAAACAAAACAAAACAAAACAAAACAAAAAACTTACACAAACTTGAAGTCTATTTATATAAAGGAATAAAGCCTAATAAAAATTCTCTTAAGCATTTTTTAGGTTTTGCTAACACATTCTCACATATTATTTGATAAGAGAATAAAACCCTGCATAAAAGCACCTTTTATCTTAATATGACACACATACTTACAGAAAATAATGTATGTTTCTTTCACTCGTAGAGCTTCAGTGTTTTCCAGTGAACACTTTTCTTTCTTCCTTTTTTTTTTTTTTTTTTTTGTTGTTGTTGTTGTTGGTGTTGTTTTTGTATATGCTTTAGACTGGGAACTAAGACTCTGTAAACGTACTTTTAAGATACTCATTAGTCCTGCGTCAAGTTTATGAGAGTGGTCAACAAGTGCTTTCTCGAAGACTGCTAAGCACA
Organism: Saimiri boliviensis; assembly: GCF_048565385.1. Taxonomy (NCBI): domain Eukaryota; kingdom Metazoa; phylum Chordata; class Mammalia; order Primates; family Cebidae; genus Saimiri; species Saimiri boliviensis. The sequence continues at coordinate 15,072,053 of NC_133471.1, read as the reverse complement.
CTCTTTTCTTACTGGGAATGCAATTTTTTCTTAGTTTATAAAAACATCAAAACCTGCCTCATAGTGATAAATGTGCTCTGTTTCCTGTCTCTTCTGTAAATAGTTATTTTATTTTTTGCTTACTAAGCTTTCATTCTGACTTCACCAGGAAATATAAAAGCCAATATTATTGTATTTAAAGTTTCTGTGACTTTATCTTGCTACTAGATTTAAAAAAGAAGAGGTCACAGACACTATCTCACATGTATAACTCTAATGAAGCAGGTAGGATTTCTTAAGCCCAAAGGTTTGAGACCAGCCAAGGAAACATTTTGTGACACTGCCCTTCCAGAGAATAAGGTTAGCCAAGGGTGGTGGCAGACACCTCTGCTCCCAGCTCTGTGGGAGGCTGAGGTGGCAGGATCCCTTGATCCTGAGAGCTCAGCTGTGCAGTGAACCATGTTTAGGCTGTATAACTGAGATTCTGTATCAATATAATAAAATAAAGAAGTGACAAACCACAAAACAATAATTTTATATGTGTGCTGTTAGCACATATTGTAAAAGAAGAAATTTTTGACATAAAAGCACAGGAATATTGAAAGAGTAGTATGAAGAAAATATTTTGTATAATGTCAACACTAGGTTTTTATAATTCACAGCATATTATTATAAATTTAAGATATTAATTACAACACCCTGGATGACCACTAAGAAAATAACTATGAAGACATACTCTAGAGATATGTGGCATCAAAATGGTACCCTAAATAACAAAGCAAATTATTTCTTCTCAGTAATTATTTCAAGCACAAATACGTTAACTCTAGTTAAAAGATGTAGATTGGCAGAATAATTTTTTAGATATATTAAAAGGAATAGAAAATAATTAATATTAACAGTAACCAAAATAGAACTAGAAAAACTAAGCCAATATCAAAAATGTTTAATTCACCAAGAAGATATGATACTTGACTAACACTAATACTAAACTAATAGCAGATCCTTAGAATTTATGTAACAAAAATGAACAGATATGAGGGGTTTTACATTTCTGTGTAATAGCTTATATTTTTAACATCCCATTTTTAACAATGAATGAAACAAACAGACATTCTATAAAAAAAGTAAAAAGCTGCTGAACAGTATTGTAAATAAACAAAAATTATCAGAAACCTATAAAACACTCCACTCCATGAGATGATTACACGTTCTTCTGAAGTGCATAGAGGTCATTCCTCATGTTGTCACTGGAATGTACTTTATGGTAGGCCACAAAGCAAGTTTTATTATATTAGCATTAATTGAAAGCTCACATTATGGAAAGGACACACAGTATGCTTTCTTCAACCACAGCAAAATAAATACAGATACCCATTTTCTAAAAATTAAAAATTATAATATTTGGAAACTAAACATTACACTCTTCAACAACCAATGGACAATTGAAGAATCTGCAAGAAATAAATTGTTTCTTGCAGATAAAATCACAACATGCTAAAACTTCTGAAATGCAGCAAAATGAATGCTGAGGAAGATACATTAAAGAGAAGAAATGTAAAATCTGTAACATAAATTTATACACAAGAAAGTAGAAAAAAGAACAAACTAAAGAAGGGTACTTTTACCAAAAAAATGGCATAGTCATTTTCAATAATTCTAACCCCCACGCCAGAACACACACGGTAAACCAAAATAAGTATATGGTGCAGTGATTATCACCAGCAATACCTCAGAAAAATATGAGAATGAAATGGCTCTGATGTGACAGAGAAGTGAAGAAATCAGGTAGATGATAAAGTTTGGCTATATATTTATGTCTCTCTTTTCCAAGTATGCTGGCAACCAAGTGTGAGAAAAAAATAAATAAATAAAACCTTTGATTTATGGTTACTGTAGTGGAAAAAATAAAGTAAATAACCACCTTCTTCAACACTTTTGACTCCCTGCCAGAAGAGGCATTCCTGCCTTTAAACCACAGGAAGCCTTGTAAATGCCTGAAAAAGATAAAAACTAAAACTCCTGATCACCACCAGGAACAAAGCAGTAAGGCAGCACTACCATCTCCAGCCTGCATATCTCAGTCACAGTAGATGCCAAATCAGAGTGGTTGTGCAGCAGTAACAAAAGATAGCAGATATATTTTGTAATGTTCTTGAGAACAAACTCATATGAAGCCTTCCCACACTGTTAGGATATTCCCTTTATTAGAGGACTGGCAGTATTCCCAAGTTTGTCAGAGCTGAGGTAAATCTGGCTTTAAGGTACCATCTACTGCCAAAAAAAGTAGTACTGAACTAGTAAAATAAATCAAACAATCCCCCCAAAATAGGTATATTGTTAAAAAAAAAAAAAAAAAAAAAAAAAAAAAAAAAAAAAAAAAAAAAAAAACTCTGAAAATGAACATCCTAAATAAAATACAAAATAAGATAGAGATAAGCGTGAAATAAACAGACTTTCAAAAAAATAAATGTATAATCACAAGACATAATAGCAAACAGTGAATCTCTTTAAATGGGCAAAGCAAGGAAACATTGAGCAATGCTAATTAATGAGATGGTTTTCAGTGAGTTCTCTCATCAAAAATTAAAATTAGCAGTTTTCAGGAAACTCAGATCACTACAAAAATATAGAAAAAAATAAATTTTTGATAGGAAGTTTTAAAAATGGAATAAAACACTTTTAAAAATATGAAGATCATGGAACAGAGAAACAGATTGACTGACAAAAATTCAAGAGGCTATCAACAGCAGAAAAGATAAAACAGAATAATAATCAGTGTGAGTGCTGTAACAAGTTATTACTGCCAAGTTTGGTAGTTCATACGTGTAATCCCAGTACTTTGGATGACTGAAGTGAGTCAGTCACCTGAGGTTAGGAGTTCAAGAGGAGCCTGGCCAACATATTAATACCCACTTTCTACTTAGAAAACAAACAAACAAACAACAACAACAACAACAACAACAACAAATGGCAGGACATAATGGTGCACTCTTGTACTTTCAGGTTTTCAGGAGACTGAGATAGTTAAATCAGTTGAATCTGGGAGGCAGAGGATGCAGTGAGCTAAGGTCATGTCATTGCACTTTAGCCTGGACAAGAGAATAAGATGAAAGAAGAAAAAGAAAGAGCGAGAGAAAGAAAGAGAAGGGAGGGACGTAGGGAAGGAGGCTGGAAGGAAGAAAGGAAGGAAGAAAGAAAAAAAGGAAGGAAGGAAGGAAGAAAAGGAAGGAGGGAGAAACAGAAAGGAAGGGAGGGAGGCAAGTAGAGAGGCATGAAGGGAAGCACAGAGGGAGGGAGAAAAACGAAAAAGAAAATTAAAACAAATTACTAGGAAATGCACAAAGGGAAAAAAAAAAAAAAAAAAAAAAAAAAAAAAACAGAAAAACAATGCAAAAAATGAAGAACACTTTCAAGATATGTTACCTAACAGGAGCAAATCCAAAAATTAGTAATGTTTAAGACAGACCTTAGCAACAGGAAGCTGTAGAGTCCATATTCAAATGAATAATAAGAACCTTCCAAAATTTGAAAATTTATAAATATACAGGTTCAGAAAAGTCACAGACTACAAAAAAATTAACACCCAATAAAACTATGCCAAGACAAGTAATAATCAAACTCTTACTGTCAAAAAATAAAGGGGATTCTAAAATCAGTAAGAAAAAATAGGTAAAAATAATAATAATAAAAGAAGAAGAACTTGAAATCATTCAGAAAAAACTTGTCAACAACAAATTTTTAAGAAAGACACAATATTAGTCAATATAAAGTGTGACTACTAAATGTTTTGTGAGTCAAAATTGTCATAAAAATAAAGAAATAAAACAAAAGAGAGAAACAAACAAACACTACGGAAGCTACACCAACAAAAAAAAATACAAGCAAATTAAAGCTTGTCACTACAGAAAAACAGTAATTGCTAAAAATTTAAACATAGACTACCAGAAAAGATGAAAGAAAAAAAATTGGGTTAAATGATGAGTTACAGTTTAAAAAGAACTTGTACAACTCAATAGTAGAAAAACAAATAACCACATTAAAAATGAGCAAAATCTCAGAATAGACATTTCTCCAAAGAACACACAAAAAATGGGCAACAAGTATGTGGCAAAATATTAAGCATCATATCATCAGTTACATATAAATCAAAGGTACTATGAGACATTATCTAACTCATATTGCAATGGTTATTATAAAAAACTTGAAAGATCACAAATATTAGCTAGGCTGTAGAGAAAATGAAATTCTTATATGTTGTTGGTGGCAATGTAGATTTTTGTAGCCATTATGGAAATTGGTATGAAGGTCTCTGCAAAATTAAAATAGAACTACCAGTGCCCAGCACACTTTTTGTTAGTCATATAACAAAAAAAATTGTATCACCATCTTATAGAGATATCTGCACCCTAATGTTCATTGCAGCATTATTTACAGTAGCTAAGATATGGAAAGAATCTAAGTGTCCAACTGAAATATTATTTAGTCCTAAAAAATAAGGTCTTGCCATTTCCCACATCATGGAGGAACTTCAAAAAAAATTATGCTAGGTGGAATAAGCCAGACACAGAAAGATAAATATTGCATAATATAACTTATATGCAACAGAGTACAGGGTGGTACCAGGCTATTTTGTTGTTGCTGCTGCTGTTTATGAGCTCTCATAATTAATAGAGTAATAATTTCTTCATTACCACAAAAGTGGCACCATTCTCTTTACAGAGGATCCACTCCCATAATGCAATCATCTCACCCTTAATCCCACCTCCAAAACTCTGGATTAAATTTTAGCAGAAACTTTGTAACCTTAAATATCCAAACTATAGTTGTAACTATGAGAGATTATAAATATGTGAATTTGCTTCAATATAGTAACCTTTTAAATGTCAATATGTATCTCATAGCATCATGTTGTCCACATAAAATACACATAATATAATGTATTTTAAAAGATAAACGCTATAAGTACTCATAAATCTAAGTTTATTAAGCACATAAATTAATTCTGTATTTCAAAAAATGTGAATTGCAGGTTCCTTTCACTTCAAAGGTGTCTCTGTTTCTTCCAGTGTTTCTTCTGGCTTTCTTAGAGTTCTGGGCTGTCATCCTGGGATGGAGCTCAGGATCACCTTACGAAACAAAATGGTTCATTTTCTGCTGTGTGGATCTTGTTTGGTGGTAACCAAGGGATAAGATGCTGACTGCATAGCAGCTTTGTAGGGCATGGGGGAAGGGTGCATTTCTGTAAGCCCTGACCCTCCAAGAACTCAGGGTGGCTTTGAGCATACTGTCCCATTAGACACAGGAAGGTCCCGCTGGAGGAGATGTGCAAGTACAGCTGCACAGATGGCCTGGCTTGGGATCAGTACACCTCAGGGAGGTGCAGCCTGAGTGTTCTGACTACTCTCTGCATAGCCAAATACATTCTCAGGAGACATTCTATTATCCCATTCGCCAGGGCACCAAGTGCCATATTGGCTGATTGTGGAGAAACTAGCCTGGGTTTCTGCTCCCTTTCTCAGTAGAATGATCTACTCTCAGATCTCCCTCTGTAACTCCCCTGCCTCACAGAGTGGAAGCAAGGCTAAAAGTTTTATTGTTGTGGGGTGGGAGAACTTGGAGAGGAAGCAACTGCTAAGTAAATCTGCAGCTGGTTTGCTATTTATCAGCAGCTCAAAACAGCACTTCACTAGCACTTGGAGTAAGACGAGAAGGGCCGAGCAGAAGAACACAGTGCAAGGAGAGGGTCCCAACTTCCTGGTACCCCCAGGAAACCCCAAAGTTACCTCTGGGTGTGTGTAAAGACCTCAGTCATCAGACAAGTGTCCCAAGGACCATAGTCTCCTTGTGTTTGGGTAGCTAATTTCTGAAGATGACCAGGCCTAGGTAGTCATACTAGTGACAAAGACAGCCCTTAACAAATCAGTAGGTTAACGTATTTATGCTGTGTTAGCAAGATCATTGAGGCAAAATATCTGAGGCTTGGGAATAGCTCAAGTGGGTCTGTGGCTGTCCTGCATTTGGAGTTTACTGTGTGGGAGGGACACATCTTGGGCTGGAGACAAGAATGTCATGTCACCAGAGCAGGTGTTGGTGACTTGATTTGAAGGACAACAAAAGCATCATGATTTGGGATGTCCTGTGATAGTAATTATGGGTTGTTGGTCACTCTTTCCATTCTAAAGACAGGGCAAGAGACAAAAGAATATTTAGGTGGTCCTGGCATGACAGCGTTTTCTGTACAGCAGGGCTGCTCATGCCTGTTTGGAAAAAGTTTAGGACTCAGAGTCACACAAAACCTCTTCTCCCATACAATCACTTTCAGACGGACATCAAGAAGAGTGGCCTCCACAGTTCCCAAAGAGCAAGGACCACGGGAGGAACTGGGCTTGGGACTGGACATTCCTGGAGACATAATAACCTGAAAGTCACTGACTGACAGGTACTTTCACCCATGGGCTGTGGGACCATCTTACCTATTCAGTTTCCCTAACTCCTCAGGTGGGGATTATTGCATAGAGTGGGCACAGGGATGACACAGCCCTGACACTGGGATTATGTTAGACCCCAAAGAGGGGGAAGCCACCAGCAAAGACCCCACATCAGGGACCAGGGTTTGGTAGCAGCTTCTTCTGAACCCCAAACATGCTCCCACAGCCTGACTCATTACATGAATTTATATCTATTTTGGAGAATGGAGGGGACAGTCTTAGAAGAAGATGCATGCAAGCCTGCCATCTAAAGACAAACCAAACTGTTATTGTGGTGTTTATTTCTAATATTTTGTCTGTTTTGCTTTTTTCATATTCCTGCTACATAACAGTGCTTTTTGAGCTCCCTCCTTGCACTCTATGATCTTCCTCTGGTGAGAAGAACATGTACAGAAAAGAAAAGTGCAGGCTGACCAACTGTGGAGCTGACCCACATCTTGTGTGGACTACACAGCATGTGCACATTGGCTCCTCCTTTCCATGTACCATTATGACATCTGCATCTCTCTTGACATCACTTATGCCTGCTCATCTGTAGAACCCCCACTACCCAGATGTGTGATTCTAGGCAGAATCATGTGACCTCTTACTTGTAAAATAGAGATCCTGCTAGGATCTGGCATTGGGACGCCTTCGAAAGTTAAGTGGGAGTGGTTAACACAAGCCTAGGTGGGCCATGGAGACACAGTGAGCATTCATAAAATATTAATTCTTTATTATCAAATGCTGTCTAATGGTTCATTAGGACCAACCATCCTATGGACTCAACTAGTTTGCTATTGCTAATTTTTGGTTCTATTTTCAATACTGGAGACCTATACTTTATTGAAAGTCATTATAAATAACCTGCTTAGGTTGTTTAGATTTCCAGTAAGTCTTTATTAAGGCCTCAAAGACCCAGGCTAATCAGAGACTAACCACAGCCTTTGCAGCCTCAGGCAGAATTGTCAAGGCCATTCAATTAGTGATATGCTGGGGCCCACAATCTCTAGTGGCCAAGTTGAAACCTGGATCCACTTTCCTGAGATTGGCTTTAGTTTCCTTACAAGCTCCACTGCTTCAGCCTGAGAGAGCCTCAACTTACCAAAATATGGTGTCCTCTCTGTCCCCCCAGGTTGTCCAGGAGGGTACTGAGATGTACCCTCCTCCGTGTGGGTATGTTTGTGATCCTGCCACCCTCCCCCTCATTTTGTCTAGCCCTGGCTTCTGCCTTCTACCTCATGACAGTAACATGTTGTATCCCTTTCTGGCCACACCACTGGCTGATGTCTCTAGCACTGGTGTCTTCCAATAATGTTTTCTTTCTGACTGGGTAGTTGGCCTATGGTTATGTGCTGGGCTTCATGATGTACACTGCAGAAACCTCTACGGCTGTACCTGTTGCTGCCCTTTCTGATGCCTACAGGTAGATCTGATTTGGAGAGATCTTAAGTCCCTGAACAGGATGCCGTGACTACTTGTGTCTTGTTTGAGGGTGTGTAAGTAGAGTCAAGATTAATATGTGGTGTTTAATTAGACCTGAAACCATTGCAACTGGAACAGAGACACTTTTTGAACTCTCTGACACCCTAAATTATTCCTCATATATTTTCTTTTGGAAATAAGAAAGAATTACATAGAAAGAGATATCATTCTATGTGTTTCACTCTAGTTCCCTAATTTACATGTTAACAATAGGAGCAACAGAAGAGGGCTGAGCTGCTTAGATTCCCTACCTGTCCTCTACTCTCAGCCAATGGTAGAAATAGCATGATGTTAGTTTCTTTTTTAGTTTCATTTGTAGCTCTAAGTAACTGTAAAGAAGATATATTTAGATATAGATTTCGTTGATCCTATACAATAGAATCTTATGACTTTACACTTGTTGAGAGGATATTGGCACTATGAATTTACCTACAAATTTTAGTATTCTATGGTTATATAAATATTTTTCACTAGCTTTCTGTTTTCTTGGAGTTTCTAATTGTTTTTCTTTATGTATTTTAAAAAATACATTGTCTGCTTTCATCACATCCTTAACATCTTCCAACATTTCAAACATCTTACCTGAAAAGTCCCTATTGGGAGCCTCTCTTTTTTCTGTTCCTATCCATGCAACATCTCCCTAGGCTTGTGGTGGAGCTGTCATCCTCAGAGCTCCCATAACTGCCTCTCTGAGTTTGTTTCAGTGCTTCCTGAGTTCCAGATCTTATTTCTTTTGTTGTCTCTTAGTGTCTTTTATCTGCCTTCAAATTTCATTAACAATTTGACAGAGACAGAATGTTAAGTTAAATGTACATTTTCCTTCAGAATTGAAAAAAATTGTATCTTTTTTATAGCAGTCATTAAAAATACTTGTTTACTTAGATACAATTCTGATGTGTATGTGTTTGCAGATGGCCTATTTTATCTTTTGTGTGTGTGTGTGTGTGTGTGAATGTGTGTGTGTTTGCGTGTGTGTGTGTGTGTGTGTCTTGATGTTTTGAAATCTTACCCTGATAGTCCTAGATATGAGTCTTTTTAATCTATGTTGCTGTTAAACCTTTCTTCTTAAAAAGCAAAGTTTTTGTAAACTCTTGGTATTGTTGCAAATTTTATGATGTTTTCAGTTCTTTGTTTAAAGTTTAAGTGCAGTTTGGATGCTGCAACTCTGGGATAAATTATCAGAGGGCTAACATTTTTCTTTATAAAATTTTTAAAAATTATATGTGTTTTAAAAATATTTTTAATATTTCTTAATTTTTGTGTTTCCTCTTTTTAGAGTTAGAATTATATACATAAAGAGAAATTCCAGATGTCTTTTAAAATCTGTGAATTTTCTCATCCTCCTGTATTTTGTCATTTTTTTATGGAAGCAACCTTTTACAGTTTCCTCAAACTATCATGGCAATGGCTTCCAGCCCTTCCCTGAATAGAGAAAGCTGGGGTCCCAGAAAGAGGAAGAAACACAGAGATCCATTTTTCTGGAGGCAAGTTGTCTGTTTGATCATATTTGTCTTTAATTTTCTCCTTTTTAAAAGCTTCTATACACTCATGTTTACCTGTGTGCAATTATGAATGATGCTGGAATGGGGCAGTCCCTGAGCTTCCTTTGCAGAAATCTTCACCTTCTTGTTCCTTGCTGCTGCATGGGCATCAAGATGCTCTCCTTCCACTTGCCTGCAGACCATACAATTACAGAAGTTGTGCTAATAGATTTTTCCTGATCTTGGTCTTGGAGAGAGAATGTGAAACTAATTTCTCTACGAGATGGAACCGGAATGTTCATATTAGCACTTCAACATTTTCTCTGTCTCTGAGAGTATGCAAAGTTCTGCATGAAAAGAGAAATCGAAGAAAGCAGACATGGCGACAGGAAGGTAATTTTGACCTATGAAGTTCCTGGGCCACTAGTTACTGTATTAGGTGGTCCCTTGGTGTGCTGGAGGGAGGACTGTGAGTCTTTTCTTCAGGCCATACTGTGTCTGAGCTCAGGGCCATTTTAATGCTCATTATACAGTCAAATGGAATCTGAGCAAAAAGTAACCTCCATACTCAAGGCACAGCTTTCCTAAATGTCAGCCCAAAGCTGCTCAAATCTACAGTAGCTTGTCTTTGAGAGTGAAAGGTGTTCTGAGATAGCCTCTGGAAAATCAAACAGAAAGGTAGTGACCGATTTCCCCCCAGAGACATCTTGGTAAAGCTTGGTTAGAGGTAAAAGCAAAAACCATTAAGGGCTGACAGCCAATTGCTGTGTGCAGCAGCCACAATTGGAGGCTGAAGTCATGAGACACATCCTTCTGCACATGTAGGAGAAATTGAGCTGCAGACTCTGACTCCAGTCTCTGGTACTAAAGGTGTGTCAGATCCGGAATGACAGCAGAATTTAAGGTCAGCAGAATTCAGACTTGTTTTGGCCTGTGAAAGCCTGGAAAGGCTGTTGAAATTTGTGGTTGTAATGGTTCCTTTCTCACAGAGGGACACTGAGAGCCATGAGTGGTGAGCCAAGTTCACATGGCCTGGGCTCACTGCCCTGAATGCCGTGTTACCTTGTGTACTTTGCAGTCTTCTATCACTTATGAGCTGTGTTCCACCTACAGACCTGTGTCTATTAGTGGTCACCAGAACTAGATTCCAAGAATGTGAGTGTCTCCTTCATCTGGCAACTGAGATCAGATTGGTTCCAGGTAGGTATCCAGGGAGAGCAGAATTATAGGATTCATAGGAGAAAAGGTGTAGCAGTTCTCCAATTACAGGCTCTGCTTGCTGAAACAGCTATGTTGTGAGAAAATCTGTACCTTACTGATGGGAACCCTTTGCCATCCAATACTGGAGCTGAGCGGCTCAGACAGAGGCTTTCACAGCCAACGTGTTCCCTGAGTCTTGTTTTACCTTTCCATATGGCTGTCCTAACCCCTCCTCTTACTTTTCCAACCCTATGTCTCCAGCTCATTCTTACACTCAGCTGAGAATTATTATTCTTTCTTTAAAAAGGAAACATTATTTTTTTTGTTTCAAAACAAGTGATTTGATGTTGAATTGGCATACAGTAAACTGCATACCTGTAAATAAAGAAACTCATGGTTTTCTCCATGTGACTATTTCATCCACTTCAAGGCAATAATCATGACAAAGTGATAAAAATATAACCTTTTCCCTCCTATACTAACCTCTCCCTGGCCACCCTAGGGCCACAGACTTGCCATGGTGTGACTGTGCCACAGCTTGTTCACACTTCTGTGGATGAGCATTTGGGAAACTACTGGTTTTAAACCATTATGCATAAGACTATGATGAACATTTCTTTGTTTGTAGTCTGTGAAATTGTCTTTTTTCCTCACGATTTATCCGTCAGTGTACAGTGGTCACATTATATCATGTTGGCATGCATTCACCTTGCTAAGAAACCACTGACCCTTTTCCTAAGTTTCTGATCCATTACCTGCTATACCTCTTGTTCCCCTGCTTTATGATAACCCCTTCTCTCCACACTGCAGGGAAATAACTTCTTCACATACTGCTCTTTCTTTACATTTCAAATCAGCAGCTTCTCCTCCAGATGACTTCTTCTTCTGATGCCATTTATAAAGTTGCTTTCCGTTATTTGTGTGTAAACATTCTCTAAACACCCTATGTATGAGAGGTTTTAGAAAAAAGAGTCTGTCTTGAAGTACCTACAGCATGTGCGTATGAGAGAAAGATGACTGGGTGCATGTTTTCACCTATTGCCCCAGAACAGAGATTATTGTAGTTGAGAGAACTAAGTCTGGGTTTGTTGTGGACACACGTTTATGTGACTCACACAGTTTTTCTAAATGACACATCGAGACCCGACTGTGGGCTGAATGATAAGAATGAAGCCACTTACAAGCTGTGCAATTGAAGGTGAGTCACTCAATTACCTGATCCTGGCTTTCTGTTCTTCACATGGTACCACCCATATCTTGCAAAGTTGCTGTCAATTCACCTGAGCAAGACATCTGCACATACTGTGTTTAGAAAATGCTAATTTTTCTTTGTTGAAATATAACTACCTATGAATATTATGTGCTGAGTTCTAGATTGCAGCAAAGATTTAGAAGACCTTGTAAACACTGAAGAGGCAACACTGATCACTGAGTGTCTGTGAAGATAGCAGAGGAAAAGTAACATGGAGCTGTAAATGGTCAGTGGGTCTTTCATAGGTAGCCACACAGGCATTAGTGGGTCAGGAAAGGGATCCTGCCACCCACTTACCATGAATGTCAGACCATCAGGGGATGGTACAATGCTTATCCGGTAGATGCTCTAAAATTTATATTTTAGCATCTAAAGCCAGAAATAGAGAAGCTTCTACTGATGTACAGATGTTAACATTAAAGTGTTAATTAAATGCAGGCAGGCACCAGGGAGAAGCAAAAAAGGGCTTCTAATAAAATCTCGAGTATTGAGTGAGTGGACTGAGCCATGCACATTAATAGACAAAATGGTAGACTATGACCATTTTGTATCACTCCACTGGGAAAGGAGAGACAGCCTCAGAAAAGCATGTGTACAACTTCTTAAACACACTCCCTATAATCACTTCCAGATGGTAAAAAAGGCACTATGCATGCAAGCAGTCTATGCTAAGGGAAGAATCATGGAAAAGGGTGAACCACATGCTGGTGGTGGGCCAGCCAATAATGTCCCTGGATGAAGATTAATGGCCTCATTTGTTCTTCAGGTTCCCCACTTGGATCACTTCCTAGTGCATTTTCCATTATTTCCTGCTCTAAAGCTTTGTAATAGACATCCATCCCTGGTATGTAACTTCCCTTGGTCTCTTTTTCTGCTTTATGCCCTTCAGTTGAGTTCTTTCTTCTGAAAAGGAGGGAATTAATGTTGATAAAGACCTGGATGGATATGCTGCCAATAACTCAGATGCTGCCAACCAGTAACAGACCTAAAAGCTAGTAGAAAGTTTGGCTAGAGAATATGCCCATAATGTGGTTTCCAAGACCCCAGTAAGTTCCTGACTGTGGAAAGATATGAATCTCAGGTTACAGGCACACTGTGGGGAAAAAAAAGATCATTCTGCTGAGGAAATACTTTGGATAGATATTTTTTAATTTAGGTAAAATTTCCATAATATAAAATTAACTAATTCAAATGTATAATTCAGTGACATTTAGTATGTACACATTTTTGAGTCACTACCACCTCTTACTTCCAAATTATTTACGTCATTTTAAAAGGAAATTTTTTACCTGCTAAGGATCTGCTACTCAATCTGTCCTTCTTCTGACCCCTGGAAAATAGTAATTTGTTTTCTGTCTCTAAGGATTTACTCCTTCTGGATGTTTGTATAAGGAAATTTTATACAGTATGTGACATTTTGTCTTCAGCTTCTTTAAATGCAGTGGTTTTGAATTACTTCCATATTGTAGTATTAGTGTCGCAATCCTTTTAACAGCTGAATATTAAAAAATTGAATGGATACACTACTTTTGTTTTTTCTATTATTTGTTGGTGGATATCTGGTTTGTTTCCACCTTTTAGATATTGTGAATAATGCTTCTATTAACATATGTGTGCAAGTTTTTCCATGAATACCTGATGTACATACTTTTATGTATATATCTGGGGGTGGATTTGCTGATGTGATAATTCTGTTAGGTTTTTGCAGACACACCAAACTATTTTCCACAGAAGCTGCACCATTTTAGGTTCACATTTCTGCGTTTCTGTATCAACCCATTGTTAGTTTAGGTTTTTCGTTTAATAATAATTACAAATATAATTGTTGTGAGGTGGTATCTTATTGCGGTTTTGAGTTGAATTTTCTTGAGGAAAGTGATGTTGAGCATCATTTCATGTTCCAGTTATGTATGTTGGGAGATAAGTATTTTCAAGTCCTCTACCCATTTTTTTTTTAATTGGATTGTTTTCTTTTTGTTATTGAGTTGCAAGAGTACCTTTTATATCCTGGATACTAGACCCTTACCAAATATGTGACTTGCAAATATTTTGTCCTATGCTGTTGGTTTTCTTTTCACTGTACTAATGGTGTCTTTTGATTCATGAAAGATTTTAGGTTTAATATAGTTCAACTTATCTATTTTTTGTCCTGTGCTTTCAGTGTCATATCCAAGAAATTATTGATAAATCCAATGACAATAAACACATGAAAAGTTGTTGAGAGTAGTAGTCTTTGGGTAAATAAATATCTAAACCAAATGAGATTACCACTTTAAAACCATGGAAATGCAATTTTTTTTTAAGGAAAAGTGGAAGAGTATGTAGAGAAATAAGAGCTAATCTTCAGAATCTACAAAAAACTATAACCAATATACTAGAAAAAAATGATAACCAAGAATGAGCTAAGGATATGAACACTTCAAAAGAAGATATATTTGAGGACAACAAACATGAAAAAATGCTCATCATTACTGGTCGTTAGAGAAATTAAAATCAAAATCATACTGAGTTACCATCTCACACCAGTTAGAATGATGATCATTAAAAAATGTGGAGACAACAGTTTCTGGAGAGGGTGTGGAGAAATAGGAACATTCAGACATCTGGTGGGAGTGTAAACTAGTTCAACCATTGTGGAAGACAGTATGGCAATTTCTCGAGGATTTAGAAATAGAAATTCCATGTGACCCAGTAATCTCATTACTAGGTATATGCCCGAAGAAATATAAATTGTTCTACTATAAAGACACATGCACACTTATGTTTATTGCAGCCCTTTGTACAATAGCAAAGACCTAGAACCAACCCAAATGCTCATTAATGATAGACTGGACAAAGAAAATGTGGTGCATATGCACCACGTAATACTACACAGCCATAAAAATCAATGAGTTCATGTTCTTCGTAGGAATTTGGTTAATTGGAAACCATCCTTCTCAGAAAACTGACAGAATGACAGAAAACCAAACACTGCATCTTCTCACTCATATTTGGGTGTTGAACAATGAGGACACATGGACTCAGGGAGAGGAGAACCACAGACTGGGGCAACTGGGGAAGGGTAGGTGAGAAACAATGGGGTGTATAGGGTGGGGAGAGATGATTAGAAGAAAAGGAAAAAAGAAATTTTGTTTATTGCTGTTGAGAATGTGAAATGACAGATATGGTTGCACAGAAACATGAGCATGCTTAATGCCACTGACATATATGCCTACAAATATTTAGGCATGTGTCTAGCTATGTTATGTGTCTTCTTTACCACATTCAACAAAATGTTCCTCAGAATTGGCCCTGAAATAGCTCTATGTGTAATGAAAGAAGACTCTGCTTCCTGAAAGTCAGTAAAAGCCTTTTATTCATGCTGTTCCTACATACTCCTGGCTCTTCCAGACTGAGCATGATCTCACCAACCAGGGAGATTCCACTCCATCGGGTACATTTATACCATTTTCATCATCCTGTTTCCCTTTCAACTCACTCCTTGCCCCCTCCACATTACTGTATGTCATATGTCTGTTTACCATCTCTGTAGAGTTTACAATAATGTCATAAAATGGGACCATACCACATGTGATGTCTTCAATCTGGCCCTTTTTGTTATTATTGCTTTTTTATTATTCTAACATTACTACCAAAAAAAAGCATGCATGTGTTGTGGCACATAAATTCAATTTTTAAATATGTATTCTAGAGCTGGCAAGGTAGGTGATCTCTGTAATCCCAGCCTTTTGGGAGACTGAGAAGGGCTGATCATGAAGTCAGAAGTTGACACCAGACTGGCCAATATGATGAAACCTCATCTTTACAAAAAACACAAAACTTTAGCCAGGTTCACTAGTGTATGTTTATAGTACCAACTACTCTGGAGGCTGAGACAGGAGATCCAGTTGAATCTAGTAGCTGGGGTATGTATGGATGGTCTATGGAGCCATTGCCACTCTGGCAGCCACTGCTGCTTCTGAGTGGATGACTTGAAGCCTCAGCCTTCAGTAGAAGCATCAGGAAATCAGAAAATCAGTAAGCATTGATTGGTATGCCTGTTTTCTATCTGTATCTATTACTTGGTGAAGTATCTATACAGGTTTTTACACTTTAATTCGGTTATCTTCTTGAATTACACAGTTGCTTTCTATATTTTACATGTAAGTCATTTTTCAGATGGGTTTACTCCATTTATCTTACTGTGGCTTGCATTTCATTCTTCTAAAAGGATGTTGTGTACATGTGTGTATATATATACACACACACATCATTATGTGTATATATATATATATATATATATATATATACACACACACACACACACACACACACACACACACATATTATTTGTTTGAGACAGTCTCCCTTTGTCTCCTAGGCTGGAGTAGAATGACATGATATTGGCTCACTGCAACCTCCTACTCTTGTGTTCAAGGAATTGGCCTAATTTTTTGATATTTTTTTTTGTAGAAATAGTGTTTCACCATGCTTTCCAAGCTGATTTGAAATCCTTCACCTCAGGTGATCCATTCTCCTTGGCCTCCAAAATGCTGTCATTACCTGCTTGAGTCACTGTGACTGATACTAACAGAATTTTTTACAGAGTAGACATTCCAAATTTTAATAAAGTTCATATTGATAATTTTTATTCATGGATTGGTGAAAAAGTGATTATCAAACACAAGGCCATACAAATTTTCTTCTATTACAAATTTGCTTTGGAAAATTTATATATATAAATTGTTTCTGAATTGCTTGTTTTTGTCAGGTTTGTCAAAGACCAGATGGTTTTAGATGTGCGATGTCTCTGAGTCCTCTGTTCTATTCCATTTGTCTATATCTCTGTTATATACCAGTACCATTGTGTTTTGGTTACTGTAAGTTTGTAGTATAGTCTGAAGTCAGGTAGCATGATGCCTCCTACTTTGTTCTTTTTGCTTAGAATTGTTTTAGCTATGTGGGCTCTACTTTGATTCCATATAGAATTTAAGGTCATTGGGATTCAAAATCAATGTGCAGAAATCACAAGCATTCCTATACATCAATAACTAAAAGACAGCCAAATAAAAAATGAACTAAATACAACTAACATAGGCTGCAAAGGACCTGATCAAGGAGAACTACAAACCACTGCTCAAGAAAATAAGAGAGGACACAAACATGGAAAAATATTTCACGCTCATAGTTTGGAATAATCAATAATGTGAAAATGGCCACATGGCCCAAAGTAATTCATAGACTCAATGCTATCTTCATCAATGTACATAGCATTTCTAAGCAAACATAAACACATATTGGAAATGGAAATTCTCTATGATGTACACTTTTTTTCCTTTTTCTTCACAGCAACATCGCAGCTTGTTTTTTCACTGTTAACATCAGGCTCTAAATATCTTCTCATTTGAAAAGTTTTTGCCTCTAGAAATATGTTCTGTAGCCACATGTTAATCTCCATTTTGTTCCCCTGACAGGGAATGTGCCATCTGATCCATTTAAGGCTTCTGATCTCTTAAGACCATTCTTAATTAGAGGATTTTAAGTCCAGAGGTTAGTGAGAACCATTTCTATATGGGTAAATGCTTTAGCACAGACCATAATAGCAGAATATAGAGTAGAATACAGCAGTTTAGGGAGGGCCAAAATTTGGTAGCTTCTAGGTCCTAGCTTCTTGGTCTAGTTCCATGTCAAGAGGGAAGTATATCTTGAGAACTGTTGTTATTACATTTGTTCTAGCCTATAGACTATAATTTTCTCTTAAAGTTGGTTCAGTCTAAGCCCAGAGATGTGAAAGAATGCCTTGGGGTAGAGAAATAAAATGAAGTTGTTTGGGGGAATTCTCTTTCACTGTCTCAGTCACAATTTTGCATTAACTGTTTTAAAAGCTGCCTGTCATTCTTCTGAAAATATCCTGTGTGCTCACCATTAAGTCCTAACCTAATTAAGCCTTGTTTGTTTCATCTGTGAGGTTACTTTATGTACAGTTCAAAAGGTGAAAAACAATTATAAACTGAGAGTAATTTTATTTGCCAACAGTCAGTATACACTCATACATCTTAAGTCATTAGGAGAGTGTGCATTAAGTTTTAGAAATTTTTGAATTTGAGAACAGTGAAACTACACATTTCTATCACATAGTGTATCATTCCCTGTAAGTCTTCAGAAAGTACCATATAATCAAACATACTAGTGTTTCTACAAAGAGTAATAGATATTTTTTTTAAGGATGAAGAGTAAATAAATGAAGATTTAAATAGCTTTCTTTAATTAAGGCTTTATTACCACTGAAAGTGAGTTAAAATAGCAATCCTATTTTTAAAATCCTTTCTTAATAGAGCTTTTTGAATTAGATAAACTACTTTAAATGTGTGTTAATTATGGTTTTGGAAATACAGCACTGAATACACAGTCCTGGTGGAATACAAAGGATTAGAATAAAAAAAAAAATCGAAGTTCTCTGAAGCATATTACAGAAAGTATGTGACTTAGATTTGGAGAGGAAAAAGCATTTTTTAAGACTAAAGGATTGGATTATTAAGTTTTTTTTTTTTTTTTTAACACAGTAACTAGTGGATATAGACTTAGCATTGACATAACTTGTCTTTTTAGGAATCATGTGAGATATTCAGTCTGGCTTGAGGAACCATTACATGATCACAGATAAATAAAATTTAAAATGTCTCACTGGCTATAACAATAGACCACAGTAAGGAAGTATTCAAAATTATCAGTAGAAGTTTACGGTTTCTCTGTATTAGGAAAACTGAAATGTGGACATATGTTGTGTGCAGATTCAGAAGCTCTTTATGAGTTAGAATTAGCCCATGTTGATAATTTGATATTGGAGAAAGTGGAGCAGCAGTAAGGAAATGATGAGACTTATGTTTGGGATGTGATTTAATGAATTGAGGAAATAGTATTGGAATTTACTGTTGGAAAAAAGAATCTGTTTCAGCAGACTCCACTTTCAAACCACGTGAGACACCTAAAGATTTTAAATTATGGGTTGGACACATATGTCTAGAAAGCTGAATCATATGTAGAATAAATATGAAATGGAGAAAAATGTGAAAAACAAGCAGATTTGAATTGTACACATGGTCTTCACATTTAATGTTTGATAATTCAATTCCTTGTTGAAACAAAGAATAGCAACATATTTCTAATAGGAATTCTAAATTAGTAAAACCAATATTCAAAAATTGTATATGTCAATATGTGTGAAGCATACTAGATTATATTTTATGTGCTTGAGGTATTTTTTGGTAGAATACATTAGACGAAGCTGCTAAAACTTTACTTCATGTAATGCGAGTGAAGAGAATATCATCAGAATCCACAGAAGTTTGAAGTATCATTACACCAAGATTTCTGATTAAATTGCTAGTCAGTCACAATTTTTCTATAAAGCAATAATTGTCACAGTTTATTTCTCTACTATTTTAAGACTTTTGTTATTGATTGTAGGATTTAGTTAAAATATAAGCCTCTTCTTATTTTATATAATTCATACAATGTTTCTTTTTGATGTAAAATCTCTATGGTTATTTTTAGACACAAAAGGCAAGGAAATGTGTTTTTAAAAGAGAGTAGTTTGTTTGTTCAAATTGGTTACAATATATTATGTTTTGATTCTTATATTATTTTAATCATTAGTATAGATCACTATGAATGTAAAGTGCAGTCTACATTAGTCAAGACCTATAAATACACTGTCAGCACTACTGGTAATGGTACCTTGTAACTTAGCTTTGTTAAGGATCTTTCAGTTTGGACCATAGTTATTTGCAATCTATGTTTATATTCTGGCGTAGACATAGATTTTGTAATTTCTGTTTCCTAGAGTGTAAGAGGAATATATGTAGATTAATCCTGATTCTGCATTACTGCTGCATATTTATAATGCTGCCACCTCAAGGGAGTACATCATGATGTCTAGTTGCTGGTTCTAATCATTTCCCAATCATCCTGCAGAGGGTTATTCAAATGGATACCAACATGACCTTTTTAATATACTTCTTAAATTTTAACTATTAAGCAGCAGTGCCAGTATGTGACACAGCTTGTTGAATGTACATGTGTCACATACTGTCATCTGCTTGTAAGTTCAGTTCTCTATTGTCTACAGGTCCAGGACATTGGTTACTATTTATTAATAATGAATTCAAACAAATTCCTTTAAAAAATACTGGCTTAAAATTTTTAATCACTCATAAGATAAGAGCTTGCAGTTCAATCATTGAGCTAATTTTCTCATTCCACCTTCAATTAGTCTTTTCATTTCTGTTCTCTATGAAAGCCTGCTAAATGGAACATTGTTCTCCTATTCTGAAAATGACATTAGTCAGCCAAGCAGATTTCTGGTGGTGAATAGGGAGTTCTTCAAAGGCATTGCCCATGTGACAGTGAGATCCAGTAATTCCTGAGGTGGTTCAAAATTTGATCCTAGAAAATAAGATACTACTTGCTCTTGAACAGGATGAGCACATCCCTACACTTCTATGATAATATAATTTTCATATTATCTTTGAATTCTTCTGAGAAGTTCCTCATTAGACTGTTTTCTTAATTCACCCAATGTATTACAGGTGTTGCAGGTTTTAAAATTATTTTATGGTCTTCAGCCATAGAAGCAGTCTCAACACCAAGGCAAGAAACAGTAATTATCATTCAATTGTACATATTGTTTCATGTCATCCAGGAGTTTTGTGTATCAAAATTTCCACCCAGTGTTGAAGAGTGGCATGTGTGAGTTTTGTGCCATTGTTGAGATTGCCCAAGAACATGTTGCAAGCACTTCCAAAATCCACATTTAGACCACAATGTCCCAGGGTATTGAGGGAAAGAGCTTTTTACAATTCAGAAATGGCTTGATTAAGTAAAATTTTTTGTTGAAGTGAACCTCCATTTAGTGTTCTTTTCAATGGTTTCATTATAATTTTACATATTTAAAAAGTGCAAATGATATTGGGATACACATGCACAATGAGCAATGACCAAATTCTTAATTGGCCTCTTGGTACTTGGTATATTAGTCATTGCAGAGATGTAGTATTTATTTGTCAAGAATGTTTGGAATCTAAACTTCTGATTATTTTGAAATATATAATAAATTATTTATAGCTATAATCTCCTTGCTCTACAAGCAAACTTTATAAACTATTTCTTCTAACTGTATTTTTAACCTATTAACTTATTCATTTGTTTGCTTAATGTCTTTCCCAGACTACAATATCTGCCATGATATTTTCTGCATCCATGAAGAAAACTTTTTATTTCCCACATGTGAATAAAAACATGAAATACTTGTTCTTTATAATTTCTAATTACACTTAATGTAATGTTCCTTAAATTAAGCCATTTTCTGCTTAGTATTTAGGTAATGTTTTGAAGTTCTTATAAAACTGAAATAATCATCCACATAAATTTTAATTACCAAAATTCTCTGGCCATATAGTATTGTAGTATGAAAATAGCTAAATAAATAAAGATGATTTCAGGTGTTTTACGACCCTAACATAGTAATCTTTTCTGCCTCATGTCTTACTTAATTCTGATTTGTCTTCATTAACAAAAATATTCAAATAAATTATTTAGGGAAACCACAAGACTATAAAAACCAAAATAAGTCAGTTATTTACTACTTTGACTTTCAAAATATAATGAAAGAAATTAAAACACACACTAAAAGTAACTGAAAATAAAAGGTATGCATTATTTTATATTTCTTTCTTTCAAAGCATTTTACTTCAAATTTTTACTATTACTGCTTATTTCAAACATGGGCTATCATAACAGAGTTCACAGAAAAGTTATTTAAAAGAGTAACAAAATAATCACACACACTTAGGTAATATTGTAAAGTTTAGTCCAGTAGACAGGAGATAAGATAAATGAGTCCTTTGCCATAATTCACTTCAGAGGAATAAGTTAGTTAGTTTTTCTATGATTCAGTATCTTTTGTGAGAATAATGCATTTTTGCAAATTATATGAGATAATTTACAAGATGGAATAAGAATTATTAACACTTAATAAATATAACTATTCACAGTAGCTTGTGAAAGAAAGGAGGGGGAGCATAAACAAAAGCTTCAAAAGTCCTAATATTGTAGTCACCATTATTGTACAAACATCTAACAGATTTCTATGTGCTTTTCTCTGTCTTTCATTTATCATGAAGAAATAAACAATATCCAGTTTCTGCCCTGGAGAAGTTTATTGCGTAGAAAATGTAATCAGGCAGACATACATGGCACATTGCAGTGCTATGACAAAATAAAACACAAACAAACACAAATGTGGGATAACCAATGTAAAATTTTATGTTCTGTCTGCCTCTTTTACTTCTTGCCAATATGATTAACCATCTCCATATGCATTCAATTCAACATCCTAGGGATAACATAGATTATAATATCAGAACTCATATTCCAATTATTCTTTGAACAGTGGCTGTTAACCAAGAGTTGGAAAACGTCTTGTATGAAGACTTTACTAAAAGTAAAGCTGCATCCATTGTAATGCTTGGTTGGCATGGTTTTTTAGGTTTAGAAAAGAGGAACAAAATTTGTGTTTTATTTTTTCTTACATAGAGTCCTATATTAATATATTACTAAATTGTTTGCGATTCAGATGAGCATTATTATTCTTATACATGATAAAGTGTATCTATTGAACAGTATTTTTAAATCCTTTCTTTTGAAATTTTATTTTTTGAATTTTTTTTTTTTTTTTATTGTGAGAGCATTTACTGTACATTGTAAGATGCTGAGCCACAGCAACCTCTTTTCCCCGGAGTTGTGAAAAACAAATTTGTTTGTGTCTTGTTAGAGCAAAATTGCTGATATCATCTATTCTAGAGATTTCTAATGAAAAAACAAAAGACAACTTGTAAGGTTTGGAAAAATTGTACAGGAGATCCCTCAGATCTCTACTGTTTTTACTCCCCATCTTTTCCTATATTCATATTTTAAGTTGGACCTATATTTTATTTTCTTTTGCTGGATAGTGTTAAAAACACATATGAAATGGGCGTTAAAAAGCTGAGATTTTGATGTCTCTCTTGGGGTAACAATGAAGACACTGGGTTTCAAACTCAGGAGAAAATGTATCACTGTTGTGATATGTTCATTCATTTAAGCTAAGTTCTGAATTTTGTTACTGAAGTGGTTATTATTATCTTATAAATATTTGTCAGCAAATCTATGTAATTGAGCTCTATAAGTATTATGTCTTTGAGTGATAAACTTGATTTTCTATCTTTTTTCTTGGCCTGCTTTATTTTTTAAAAGCCTTTCAATCCTAAAAAGGTTACAGTAACTGTAAACTGTGTGCCTCACTTTAAGAGATATCATAATTATAATTCAGAACTGATTTTAAAAAGCTATAAAAAACCAATGAGCAGTATTAATCTTCCTCATATAAATCAGTTTCCTTAACTGAGTTTCATTTTATCTTATTTTATTTCATTTTACTTCATTCTGCTTATTTTATTCTAAGATAAAATCTCACTTTAGTGCTCAGGCAGGAGTGCAGTGGTATTACCTTACCTCACTACAATCTCCTGCCTTCCAGGTACAAGTGATTTTCTTTTCTCAGCCTATCAATTAGATGGAAATATAGCCATATGCTACCATGCCTTACAAAATTTTTGTATTTTTGGTAGAGTTGGGTTTTGGTCTTTTGGCCAGTCTTCTTTTCAAATGTTGACTTGAAGTGAAAAAAAACACCTCAGGGAAGACCAACTCTGGTCTTCCAAAATGTTGGAATTACAGAAAAAATCACTGCACATAGCTTTTGAATGAATTTCCATATTAAAAAAAAATCCATCTTTCAAAACTTTATATATATATATATATATTCTTGACCAGTTTCTTTATATGTCTTATAATTTAATAAAAAGAATGTAATTTTAATGCACTTTGTTTCTATGAAAATAAATTTATTTTTATGATTTCAAAAGTAAATTTAGAATTTTACTTTTTGTATAAAATTCTCAGCTTTTAAAAATCACTTTATAATATCTTATCTAGAAAAGTGATCACACTTACTAAATCATACATAGGATTTTTGTGAGGATTATTTTTCCAAAAGAGATTGAAATTATTACAAGATATGTGTTAAATTATTTTAAACAAACTTAGAACTATTTCCTCTGAAAGAACATCTTTTCCACACTATATTTTGTAGTAATATCTTATATGTACTTCCAACTTAGTAAAAATAAATTAATTATTTCATCTTTCCTGCATCCAAAATTTAAAGCAATATAAAATAATTTAATAACTATCAGTTGAGCAGACTTTTTTAGGCTATAGTTGACCTGCTACTATTTATCCTGGTTTTGAACTAATTATAGCATTAGCTATTAACTGTGTTAGAAATTTCAAACTGGTACTAGATAGTTTAAACACAAAAATAAACAGTGATTATTTTAATGTCTAAGGATATTTTTGTTTTTAATAAAATTTTAACATTGAATTATATCATTTACAAAAAAATTGATGGTGCTTTTTATTTTTTCATCAAGTAGTTTAACATGTTTCTCAGTTTGAGGACATTCTGAATCACATTGTAAGAGTTTCTAGGTAAACTCACTGCTTAAAATGTCAGAACTTTAATTGTCCTGTGGAATATATGGAAAGAGAAGGGAGGGCTTTTTTTTTTTTTTTTTTTTTCTCTCTGCTTAATTTTTTTTTTTCTTGCTACATTTGATTTATTTAACTAATATTTTAAAATGATAAATATATGTTTTAAAACATTTATTCTTTAAGAAGACTTATGCTGTTAATTTATTTACCTATGTTTATGCATGGTGACTTTATATTTTCAAATATAAAACATAATATAATATATACTAAAAAGTTTTTTCTTTCTAACAATTTTATATTTCTGGCAGAGACTATCTCCTTGTATTCACATTTATATACTTATGGATGTTCATTTATAATTTACATTTTATAAAATGTAAATATACAAAATAGTATATCGTTAACTTAGTTTTGTACATGGTAACATACCCACCTGTATAACGTCTGTTGAATTCTTACCTTTTAGCTACATAACTTAAAGTTTAATGTGCTCCAAATTTTGTAATCCACCTCTAAGATAGTGGTTGATATTTAAGTTGTATTTAATTTTACATAAGTCAGATAGAAATTTTTACTGCTCATAGTGATTTTAAATACAACATCACAAAGCCTCTTTTCATAATAAAACTGTGAATATAGGTAAAGCAATCATCACTATTTACTAAAGACAGAAACATATATTTATACTTATGGCATTCTTTTTATTAGTCAGAATTCTGTCTTAAACTGAACTTGTCTTACATGCAATTAAAACAGAGAAAACTCTAATGTTTTGCATATATAAAGTCCAGGCAAGAGTGAATGAAATACACGTACTTAATGGAAATTTTTTTTAATTGGTTAACTTATAATAATTTAAGTAACTTGATGTCTAACACATTGAAATTTAGTATAATACCAACTTGTAAGACTCAAAGAAAATCATTACAGAAAAAAAAATTACTATTCATATACAAAGGACCCTCATAGATAACCCAAAGATTTCTTATAAGAAACATGAAAGCCCAAAAAGCATTTAGCATACATATTCCAGGTGCTGTAATGAAAAAAAAAAAAAAAAAAAAAAAAAAAAAACCTACGTTTGGCTAGTATATTTCATGCGTTGACAGGAAAAACGTACAACAGAAATCTTATTTCTAAAACAAGTCTCCATCAATTATGACATTCCCAGGTAGATGCTGTGAAAGTTTGTTAAAAAAAAATCTAGGCAAAACCATTCAGGACATAGGCGTAGGCAAGGACTTCATGACCAAAACACAAAATGCATTGCAACAAAAGTCAAAATAGACAAATAGAACCTAATCAAACTCCCCAGCTTCTGTACAGCAAAAGCAACAGTCATTAGAGTGAATTGGCAACAAACAGAATGGGAAAACATTTTTGCAGTTTACCCATCTGACAAATGGTTGATATCCAGAATTTCCAAAAAACTAAAACAGATTTACAAAAAAAAAAAAAAAAAAAAAAAAACCTCATTCAAAAGTGGGCAAAGGATATGAACAGATATTTTACAAAAGAAGGCATACATGGGACCAACAAACACATGAAAAAAATGTTCATCATCATTGCTCATCAGAGAAATGCAAATCAAAACTACATTGAGATACCATCTCATGACAGTTAGAATGACGATTGTTAAATAATCTGAAGACAACAGATGCTGGAGAGGATGTGGAGAAAGAAAAACACTTTTACATTGTTAATGGGAGTATAAATTAGTTCAACCATTGTGGAAGACAGTGTGACGATTTCTCAAGGACCTAGAAATAGAAATTCCATTTGACCCAGAAATCGCATGACTGGGTATATATACAAAGAATTATAAATTATTCTACTATAAGGACACATGCACACTAATGTTCATTGCAGCACAGTTTACAATAGCAAAGACCTGGAACCAACTCAATTGCCCATCGATGATAGACTGGACAGAGAAAATGTGGCACATGTACACCATGGGATATTATGCAGCCATCAAAAACAATGAGTTCGTGTCCTTTGTAGGGACATGGATGAACCTGGAAACCATAATTCTCAGCAAACTGACACAAGAGCAGAAAATCAAACACCACATGTTCTCACTCGTAGGTGGGTGTTGAACAATGAAAACAAATGGGCACAGCGAGGGGAGCACTACACACTGGGGTCTGTTGAGGGGAAATAGAGAAAGGACAGTGGGGGGGTGGGAAATCGGGGAGAGATAGCTTAGGGAAAAATGCCATATATAGATGATGGTAAGAAAGGCAGCAAATCACACCGCCACGTGTGTACCTATGCAACAACCTTGCATATTCTTCACATGTAACCAAAAACCTAAAATGCAAACACATACACACACACACACACACACACACACACACACACACACACACACACTAGATGACATTAAGAAAATGCTTCACAGGTTATGTAAGGGTGAAATAAAAGGACACTAGACAGCTGTACGAAAAAATAAAGGTGAAAGCTAAGATGCATGGACGGTTACAGAAGCTAAAACCTTTTAACCACGCACAGCTACACAATTTTTTACATGATTATAAAAGACAAATGTACTTCAAAAAACTATTGCTATCTTATTGTTTTTGACAGAAAATGCGTGCAAATGTAAATCTGAGAACTCAATAACTAAAATGATTGGCATTGAGATATAAAAATTGTCATTCTGGTGTGCTACTGAAGATAAACTAGTGTGACTTTAAGTTTTATAGCTTTAGAGTTTTAAATTTAGTTGTTATAGCAACCAGAAAGGAAATAGTAATCGTTCCCTAGAAAGCTTTCTACATTGCATGAGAGTGTGGGAGCCATGGAGTAAGCTGCTTTCTCTTGAGGTTACCTATCCCTGTGTGGAGGCAACCTGGCTGAATGTCTGAAAGGTACCACCAGGGAGTAAGCACAGAGAGACAAAGCACATACTATAGTTGGCTGCTGCTTCATACAATTTCTACCACAGCAGTGCAGACAAAGTGGAAGAGACTTATTTGTGCTCGGCGATTGGTAGATCAGTGAACACAGTGCCATTCACAGATTTGTTAACAGCAAATTGAAAAACAAACATCAATATCTATTCAACTATGAGAGGCAAAAAGAGAAAAGATTCGGATGATGGAAAACACCAGCCTTTTGTCAAGAGGGTGTGTTTCAGTGTGAGGCTAATGGAAAGTGTCAGCACACACAGAGACATTGTGGTGAGGAAGAAAGATGATTTCACACAGATCTTACTATCAACCAGATCAACATATAATTACACATTGAATAGAAAAGTAATGAATGAAATACAGTCTGCTCTGGATAGAGCTGCTGTTGATGATAGCAAGTTTGTTCTGCTCAGTGCAGTTGACATTGTCTTTTGCTGTGGTCTAGATTTTGATAACTTTGTGAAGCATTTAAAATATAATAGAAAAAGAGCGAGTGTTAAACTAGTGGACACTATCAAAAACTTTGTGAATACTTTTATTGAGTTTCAGAAACCTATCATTGTATCAGTCAATGGCCCAGCCATTGGACTAGGTGCATCTATACTATCTCTCTGTGATGTGGTTTGGACTAATGAGAAGGCTTGGTTTCAAACCCCTTACACAAGGTTTGGACAGAGTCCAGATGGCTGTTCCACAATTACTTTTCCAAAAAAATAATAGAAAGAGTAGCTGCCAATGAAATGTTGACCAATGGGTGGAAGATGAATGCACAAGAAGCATGTGCCAAAGGCTTGGTCTCTCACATGTTTTGGCCTGAAACTTTCACACAAGAAGTTATGGTTAGAATTAAAGATCTTACCTCATGCAATTCATTTGTTCTGGAAAATTCCAAAGCTCTTGTGTGCTAACATGAAGAGAGAGTTGAAACAGGCCAATGAGAGAGAGTGTGAAGTCCTGAAGAAAATCTGGGGATCAGCACAAGGAATGGAATACATGTGGAAATATGTGGAAAATAAAATTGATACATTTTAATTCTCAGTTGGTCTGCTTTTGACACTGGACTAGGCTGAACAGAACTCACTATTAGATTTAAGATGCATTAATCCATCCTCAAAGCTTGCAAAAATTCACCCATAATTAATACTTGTGAACAGAACTAAAACCATACAAACTATTTGTTAACAGTGACATTTTAAGCATTGCAAAATTAAAATAAATAAGGGCAAAACTTTTTCCCCTCAAATGTTATTATTTTATTCACATATACAAATCTAAGTGTATACTGGTGAGCACTAGACTGTTTCTTTAAACTCCAATTTTATTTATGGATAACACTATATTTTTAAAAAGTGTTTTTTTATTAATTTTGAATTACAGAACATACTGAAATAACATGTTTGTTAATGGTAGAAGGCTGAGTCTAAAAGGGCATGAGACAGCCTCCATTCTTATCTCACAAATATAAACACAGGACAACCTGATATGTTGCATTTGTCTTCATGAAGGCAGAAACACCTCAGAGAAACAAAAATTCTGAATTAAAAAACTTATCTTTCAGGATAAGTATTTTTGATAAAATAATCAACTGGGTTCAGTGGCTCATTTATGTAATCCCAGCACTTTGGGAGGCTGAGACGGGTGGATTGTCTGAGGTGAGGAGTTGAGACCAACCTGGGGAATATGCTAAAACTTTGTCTCTACTACAAATACAAAAGTTAGCTAGGTGTGGTGGTGACAACATATTTGCTGTCATCAACAGCAGCTCTATCCAGAGCTGACTGTATTTCATTCATTACTTTTCTATTCAATGTGTTATTATATGTTGATCTGGTTGATAGTAAGATCTGTGTGAAACCATCTTTCTTCGTCACCACAATGTCTCTGTATGTGCTGGCACTTACCATTAACCTCACACTGAAACGCCCCCTTTTGTCAAAAGGCTGGTGTTTTCCATCATCCATGCCTGAAAGTGTGTGCCTGAAATCTCAGCTACTCTGGAAGCTGGCACCATTGCACTTCAGACTTGTGGACAGAGTGAGACTCACCCTAAAAAAAAATAAATAAATAAATAAAAATAAAAAATAACAAATAAAATAATTACTCCAAGTAAAACATGTTAAAGAGTAGCACTGGCATATTATTTTCAATTTTTCTTTTATTTTTAATTTTCTAGTTCTTAGTTAACTTAGATAAACCGTTATCTATCTAGACTAGAGTCTATTATGTGTTGTTAGTGAATCATAAAACCATTTAAGTAGAAATGCCTAAGAAAAAAACAAAAATCCACAGTCTAAAATTTCATCTGAGATAAGACAAGTCTGACTTCTAACTCTATCAAATCAAATGTTTATAATGTCTTTCTTAAGTTAACTTGTAGTATGCTTTATTTAATAAGTTAAAATTCTAGACACACTATTAGATTCAGAAACTCAAAATACTCAAAAAGTTTGTTTTTTTTTTAATTGCCATATGTTTTCAATTTTAAATTACTGGTGTACACCTTTATATGCATGGCATTTTTAACAAACTCTACATATTCTGCTATACATAAGCTTCCCGAAGACGATTCACTTGGGTTTTAAGAAGCTTTATAAGGGCTGGGTGCGATGTGTCCTTCCTCTACTCTCAGCACTTTGGGAGACTGAGTCAGGAGAATCACGAAGTCAGGAGTTCTAGACCTGCATGACCAACATGTTGAAACCTTGTCTCTACTAAAAGCACAAAAATTACCCCGGTGTGGTGACATGAACCTGTAATATCACCTATTCAGGAGGCTGAGGCAGGAATTGCTTGAACACAGAAGGTTACAATTAGCTGAGATTGCTCCACAACACTACATTCTGAGTAATAAAGAGAGACTCCATTTCAAACAGACAAACAAAAACTTTATTACATACACATAATTTAATAATAAAAAGGCTACTGCTGATCCATATCACCTCTGTCACAGAATCCTTAGGTGGTTACTTCATCAGCCATAAACTTCTATAATCAGTGTTATATTTGCCCAAATTTTACTAAGGCTGTTTGGTCTCATTTTATTCCCTCAGCCTTACAGAGGGGCTCAGCTTGCCCTATGAACCTGGAGATAATTTTTGCTATGGGTGAGTCAGGCACAGAACAGAAAGAGTTATATGCAGGAATGACTGTTGTGTTCTGCCTTTGAGCATAGCAGGGCACACTGGCTGTGTCAGGATAAGAAGTTTTAGGTGCTGGTAAGGGGGCCAGCTCCCTGCAACCCTGGCTTCCACAACAGGCACTAGGGAATGCAGTGCAAGCTTAAAGATGTCAGACTGCAGTGGCCCAAAAGTGGTGTGAAGCCTTGGATTGGGAAACATGTTGGTCTAGGCTTTCTGAAATGCTTTAGTTTTTCTATTCTCTCTTCAAGTCTTGTTGCTAACAATGTGGTGAATGAGTGTGTGTGTTTTTCAGCATGTTTGCAGTATTAGTCTGTTTTCATTCTGCTGATAAAGACAAACCTGAGGCTGGGAAGAGAAAGAGGTTTAATTGAACTTATGCCATATGTCTGGGGAGGTCTCAGAATCACTTCAGTAGGTGAAGGCACTTTTTTAGCAAAGGTAGATGCCCCTGATAAATCTATCAGATTTTGTGAGACTTATTCACTATGCTAAGACTAGCATGGGAAAGACTGGCCTCCATTATTTAATGACTTTCTCTATGTTCCTCCCACAATATGTGTGAATTCTGGGAACTACAATTCAAGGTACCATTGAGTGAGGACACAGCCAAATTGTACAATTCTGATCCTGAATCTTCTAACCTCAGTTTATCACCATTTACACTAATTATGGCTTTAAACTCCCCATAATTTTTAATTCATTTAGATATTAACCCAAAAATCCACAGTCTAAAGTTTCATCTCAGATAAGACAAGTCTGACCTCTAACTCTATGAAATCAAAATTGCACTAACTGCTTCCTATATACAATGGGAGTATAGGTATCAGTTAAATAGCGCCAGTCCAAATGAGTGAAATTTTCCAACACATAGGTGTTATATGCAAGTCCAAAATGCAGTCAGGCAATTAAGTTATAAAGCTCCAAAATGATCTTTTTTGACTCCAGGTCCCACATCAAATTTGCACTGATGAAAAGTTGGATTTCTTTCTAGATTGGAGAATTTTTCCTAGATGATACTTTGAAGAGTATTTTCCTGCTTGGATTCATTCTCTCCATTATATTCAGGTACACCTATCAAATGTACATTAGATCTTTTCACATAGTCCCATATTTTTTGGAAACATTGTTCATTCCTTTTTACCCTATTTTCTCTAAAATTGTCTTCTCACTTTATTTCATTGATTTGATCTACCTCTGTTATCTTTTCTTCTTTTTGGTCAATTTAGCTCTTAAAACTTGTGCATGCTTCTCAAAATTCTAGTGTTGTGTTTTTCAGCTTTATCAATTCACTTATATTCATCTCTAAGTTATCTATTCTCATTAGCATTTCATCAAATCTTTTTTTTTTTTTTTCTTGTTTATTAGCTTTGGGTTAGAACATGATCTTTTAGCTCATAGATGTTTCTTATTACCTACTTTCTGAAGACTCGATTCTGTCAATTCATCAAACTCATTCTCCATCCATCCTTGTTCCCTTCCTGGTGAGGAGTTGTAACCCTTATAGGGGGAGAGGCATTCTGATTTTGGGTACTTTCATTCTGAGTGGGCGTCCAGTTTGTTGATGATGAAGTTATTTTCTTCTGTTTGTTAGTTTTTCTTCTAACAGGCTGATTCCTCTGCTGTTGGACTGCCGAGGTCCACTCCAGCCCCTGCTTGCCTGGAGATTACCTGGAGTTGCTGCAGAATATTAAGGGTTGCTGCCAGTTTTTTTCTTCTGCTATTTTTGTCCCAGAAAGATATCTGCCAAATGTCAATCTGTGCTCTCGTTTATGAGGTGACTCTTTGGATATATGGGTGTCAGGCAGCTGCTTGAGGAGACAGTCTTTTCTTTATAAGTGCTGAGCTGTGACCTCCGTAGTTCATTTAGAGCTGCTGGGCAGGTACCTTTAAATCTGCTACAGCAGAACTCATAATCCCCCTTTTGTTTTCCCTGGGTGATCTATCCCGTGTACTTAGGGCTTTATTTAAGAGTTTCCATTGTTCTACTGCCTTTCTATCATGGCTGCCCAGCCCAGCAAAAAGACAATTATTCACAGTCTGCCTGCAGAGGCTTTTCTGAGCTGCTGTGGGCTCCACCCACCTGACGTGTGAACCTTCCTGCAGTCCTGTTTATGTGGGTATAGTTAGAACAGCCTCAGCAAAGCTGGTACACCTCTGTAATGGTGGAGTCTCTCTGTAATGGCAGTTTGGTTCAGCAACAGGAAATAAAGAGAACCCCACAAAGATATTCCTCAAAAGAGCAACACCAAGGCATGTAATTGTCAGTTTCGCCTGGTTTGAAATGAAGGAGAAAATGCTAAGGTCAGCCAGTGAGAAAGGTTGGGTTACTCACAAAGGGAAACCAATCAGACTCACAACAGATCTCACAGCAGAAACGCTACAAGCCAGAAGACAGTGGGGGCCAATATTCAACATCCTTAAAGAAATGAAATTTCAACCCAGAATTTCATATCCAGCCAAACTAAGCTTCATAAGTGAAGAAAAAATAAAATCTTTTGCTAACAAGCAAGTACTCATAGATTTTATCACCACCAGGCCTGCTTTAGAAGAGCTTCTGAAAGAGGCACTAAACATAGAAAAGAACAATCAGTACCAATTACTCCAAAAACGTACCAAATGGTAAAGAGCATCAACACAATGAAGAAACTGCATCAATTAATGGACAAAACAGCCAGCTAACATCAAAAGGGTAGAATCAACTTCACACATAGCAATATTATCCCTAAAAGTAAACAGGCTAAATGTCCCAATCAAAAGACACAGACTGGCAAATTTCGTAAAAAGCCATAACCCATTGCTGTGCTGTATTTAGAAAACCCACCTCACATGCAAGAATACACAAAGGCTCAAGATAAAGGGATGGGGGAAGATTTACCAGGCGAATGGAGAGCAAAAAAAAAAGCAGGAGTTGCAATTCCCATCTCTGATAAAATAGACTTTAAAGCAACAAAGATCAAAAGAGACAAAGATGGACATTACATAATGGTAAAAGGATCAATGAAACAAGAAGAGTTAACGATCCTAAATATATACGTATTCAGTACAGGAGCACCCACATACATAAGGCAAATTCTTAATGACTTACAAAAAGACTTAGCCTCACACACAATAATAGTGGGACTTTAACACCCCATTGTCAATATTAGACAGATCAATGAGACAGAAAATTAACAAGGATATTCAGGACTTGAACTCAGACCCGGACCAAGAAAATCTAACAGACATTTACAGACCTCTCCACCCCAAATCCACAGAATATACATTCTTCTCAGCACCACAACACACCTACTCTAAAACTGACCACATAATTGGAAGTAAATCACTCCTCAGCATATACAAAAGCACAGAAATGACAACAAACAGACTCTCGGATCGCAGTGCAATCAAGTTAGAACTCAGAATTCAGAAACTAACTCAGAACTGCACAGCTTCATGGAAACTGAACAACTTGCTCTTGAATATTGACTGGATAAACAATGAATGAAGGCAGAGAAATAAAGATGTTCTTTGAAACTAATGATAATGAAGACACAATATACCAAAATCTCTGAGACACATTGAAAGCAGTCTCTAGAAGAAAATATATAGCAATAAGTGCCTATGTGAGAAGCAAGGAGAAATCTAAAATTGGCACCCTATCATAAAAATTGAAAAAGCAGCCGGGCGCGGTGGCTCAAGCCTGTAATCCCAGCACTTTGGGAGGCCGAGGCGGGTGGATCACGAGGTCAAGAGATCGAGACCATCCTGGTCAACATGGTGAAACCCCATCTCTACTAAAAATACTAAAAATTAGCTGGGCATGGTGGCGCGTGCCTGTAATCCCAGCTACTCAGGAGGCTGAGGCAGGAGAATTGCCTGAACCCAGGAGGTGGAGGTTGCGGTGAGCCGAGATCGTGCCATTGCACTCCAGCCTGGACAACAAGAGCGAAACTCCGTCTCAAAAAAAAAAAAAAAAAAAAAAAAAAAAAAAAAAAAAAAGAAAAAGCTAGAGAAGCAAGATAAAAAAATAAATAATAATAATAATAATAATAATAATAATAAACCTCAAAACCTAGTAGAAGATAAGAAATAACTAAGATCAGAGAAGAACTGAAAGAGACAGAGATACCAAAAATAAACCTTCAAAAAATTAATAAATTCAGGAGCTGGTTTTTCAAAAAGATAAACAAAATAGAGAGACCACCAGCCAGATTAATAAAAAAGAAAAGAGGGAATAATCAAATAGACACAAT
This sequence comes from Saimiri boliviensis, assembly GCF_048565385.1. Lineage (NCBI taxonomy): Eukaryota > Metazoa > Chordata > Mammalia > Primates > Cebidae > Saimiri > Saimiri boliviensis. The sequence continues at coordinate 15,037,329 of NC_133471.1, read as the reverse complement.
ACAAATGATAAAGGGAATATCACCACAGATTCCACAGAAATTTAAACCATCATCAGAGATTATTACAAACAACTATATGCACATAAACTAGTAAACCTGGAAAAAATGAATAAATTCCTGGACAATTGCATCCTTCCAAACCTGAACCAGGAGGAAGTTAAAACCTTGAATAGTCCAATAACACGGTCTGAAGTTGAGGCAGCATTTAATAGCCTACCACCCCAAAAAAAGTCCAGATCCAGATGGGTTCACAGCCAAATTCTACCAAATACACAAAAAAGAGCTGGTACCATTTCTTCTTAAACTATTTCAGATAATTCAAAAAGAGGGAATCCTTTCCAAATCATTTTATGAGACCAACATCATCCTGATACCAAAACTTGGCAGAGACTCAGCAAGAAAAGAAAACCTCAGGCCAATATCCCTGATGGACATAGTTGCAAAACTCTTCAATAAAATACTGGCAAGTTGATTGCAACAGCACATCAAAAAGCTTATCCACCATGATCAAGTGGGATTCATCCCTGGGAAGAAAGGCTGGTTCAACATATGCAAGTCTATCAACTTAATTCACCACATAAACAGAACCAAAGACAAAAACCACATGATTATCTCAACTGATGCAGAGAAGGTCTTTGACAAAATTCAACAGCCCTTTATGCTAAAAACCCTCAATAAACTAGGTGTTGATGGAATATATCTCAAAATAATAAAAGCTACTTATGAAAAAAACAGCCAATATCATACTGAACGGCCAACAAATGGGAGCATTTCCTTTGAAATCTGGCACTAGACAAGGATGACCTCTCTCAACACTCCTATTCAATATAGTACTGGAAGTTCTAGCCAGAGCAATTAGGCAAGAAAACGAAATAAAGGGTATTCAAATAGAACAAGAGGAAGTCAAATTGTCCCTATTTGCAGATGACATGATTGTATATCTAGAAGACCCCATTGTCTCATCCCAAAATCTCCATTTGACCCTAAGAATGATAAATTATTCTACTGTAAAGACACATGCACATGAATCTTCACTGCAGCATTGTTTACAATAGCGAAGACCTGGAACCAACCCAAATGTCCATAGATGATATACTGGACAGGGAAAATGTGGCACATATACAGCATTGAATATTATGCAGCCATCAAAAAAGATGAGTTGGTGTTCTTTGTAGGGACACAGATGTACCTGGAAACCATCATTCTCGGCAAACTGACAAGAGCAGAAAATCAAACACCACATGTTTTCACTCATAGGTGGGTGTCGAATAATGAGAACACATGGACACAGAGACAGGAGCATCACACACTGGGGTCTTGGGGGAAAATAGGGGAGGAACAGTGGGGTGTGGAGAGTTGGGGAGAGATAGCATGGGGAAAATGCCAGATCTAGGTGAAGGAGAGGAAGGCAGCAAATCACACTGCCATGTGTGTACATATGCAACAATCTTGCATGTCCTTCACATATAACCCAAAACCTAAAATGCAATAATAAAAAAAAAAAAAAAAAGAGAGAGAGAGAGAGAGAGATGGATTTCTGTAGAGTTGGGCAGCTCTGTACCTGTGGCTTTTCCATGCACACAGTGAAAGTTTTTGGTAGATCTACCATTTTAGGATCTGCAAGACAGCAGTCCTCTTTTTGCAGATCCATTAGGCAATGTTTTAATAGGAACTATGTGTATTATCTCCAATCCCATATTTATTTCCCACACTGCCCTAGTAGAGGTTCTGCGTCACTCCTGCAGAAAAGTTTTTCTTTTACATCCAAGAACTTTGATACATCTTTTAAAATTCAAAAAGAGGTTTCAAAACCTCAGTTCATGAAATGTGAGTGAACACAGGCTCAATGACCCATGAAACATGCAAAGGCTTGGAGCTTCTATTCTCTGATACCAAGCCTGAGCTCTGCAATGTCTCCATTTTGTCAAAGCCAAAGTTGCTTGGAACAAAAAAAAAAAAAAAAAAAAAAACAAAAAAAAAAAAACAAGTCCCTAGTTTGCACACAGAATGGGAAGCCTGGGCCCAGTACACCAACCCACCATTTTTCTTCTGAGATTATGGGTCTGTGACAGTAGGGTCTTTTGTGAAGTTCTCTGACATGGCCTGGAGACACTTTCATCATGATCTTGATAATTAACATTTTGCTCCTGGAATTTATAAAACTTACTGTAGTCAGGTTATATATCTCCCCTGAATTTTTTTTCCATACTCAGGGTACAACTTTTTCAAACCTGCCAGTTATAAAATTGAATAAGTTTAACAGTATGGTGCTTGCACTTATTATAAAGGCAGAAGCATTTCTGAAAATAAGTGTCAGATTATGAAAACCTAAACTGTCATCTTTATAGTGTTATAGAGATATAAAAATATAAAAGTTGATAACTAAAAGAAAAGAAGTCATGTGTGGGATTTTATGTGTATTATTTGATAGCAAATTAAATACTTTTCTGCTTAGAAATTTATTCTTCCAGATACCCTAAATTATCTTTCTAAAGTTCAAAGTTTTCTATAAATGTCAAAGTTAGAGGCAAAATGGCATCAGTTTCTTTGTTAAAATGAAACAAGAGTTATCTTTGAACACACTAGGTTTAACTGTGTATAAATTCTACATTCTGTAAGGCTTTTATAGCAGGATTATTATTTCTTTTCACCACCTATGAAACTGCTTAAATAATATTTTTGGCACAAGCACACATAAACACACACAGGTAATATATAAAATATACCCAGAAAATAATAAAGAATATTAAATTATTTTAGTACAAAAATCACAAGGAAACAGAAAATTATACAGTCAAAATAACAGTCAAAAATGATAGTGTGTAAAAAAAATAGCAAAATGACAAAATAAACTTATTAATAATTTTTTAATCATACACAGTTTTCTTTCATTCTAAACTTTAAAATAAATGATGGGTAGAACAGATAAAAACTATTCTACAATTTAACTATATGGTGTTTACAACAGACACACTTTAGATTTAAAGACAAACAAAAGTGATAGATTACAAAATATTTAATCAAGTAAAAACCAAGAGAGAACAGGTTGCTCTAGTAATACCACCCCAATTGATTTTAAGTGATGAGTCACAAGATGCAAGTCTCTATAAAAAAAAAATTATGAAAATTAACACAACACACACACCCACACACAAACAAATGAAAATGCTAACGTATACAAAACAAGGTATTATACAATAAGACAAAAACAGACAAATTTGAATTCCAGTTAAACATGTTATTAAATACTTCTAGTCACACACTAAGGTGCTTGCAGTCATTACAAAGGCAGAAGCATTTCTATAAATAAGTATCAGATTATAAAAACCTAAACTGTCATCTTTATAGCATTATAGAGATATAAAAATGTAAAAGTTGATAACTAAAGAAAAAAAGTCTTGTGTGAGATTTTATGTGTATTATTTGATAGCAAATTACTAAAATACATCCAAGTAATAATTTACAAATGAAACTGTACCTTAAATTAGCATTAAGCCATTACAGAAGAAAGATCATTGGTTTCCCGGTCACTTATATAAATTTATGGATTACATTTATCAGGAAAAAAAAGTAAGTCAAAATAATAGGGTATGGATGCAGAAAATTTAAGAGTGATTTGCTTTGATTTTCTGTTTTTGGATGTCAGGAAAACCCCACCAATCCCCAACCAAGTAAGGAAAATCAGAAGCAACTATGTTTGCAATCACCTCCCCTCTTTGTCACAGATAGAAATGAAGAGTATCACTGATTGGGTCCCTCTCACAAATAATCATAGTGGTTTCAAGCTTAGCATTTATTTTCAAAAAGGAGAAACTTGGTAACTTCATCTCAACCTCTGACTCTTCCCTTCCCACAACCAATTAGATGTAGTCACTGGGTGTAATTTATGACATTACTTCAGCCTCTAATTGATCACCTTCTTTAACCAGTCAGACTGGTCACTTGACATTGTTTTATTTACATAAGATGTAAACCAGTTAAACAATGTAAAACCTCGATAGGGTATTCAATCCACTCTAAAAGTTTGTAAACAGTACCTCAGCAACTTGCTTGAGCCTACTTTCATAATGAAATATATTTTAATTTTTTAAAAAATTGTGATTCTGTTGCTTTACATTTTACTGCTTTGTGAGTTGTGTTTTATGTCTTTACTCAAAATGACAAAAACCTGAACACCTTATACCATTAACAATATCAAAACATATGCTGTAAAATCAGAAACATTAAACTAGGCTCATTGCCAGTAATTAATCTAGTGTCAGCACTATTCACATAAAACAGCAAACATGGTGTGAAGGAATGCAAGCATGCATATATATGTTGAATTAACTATCATATATATATATATATATATATATATATATATATATATGTAATGTGATTAGTACATTAAAATATTATGCTTTTTTTTTTCTATCTATTTGCTTACTTCCTCTCTTAAGAAATTAGGACAGAAAAAGAAAAAGTTCTCATTTCATCTTTGGAAAAGTCATGACCCTGAATTTATTTAGCACTGCATGTAAACTGTACATCAGATTTCACTTTTCTGATCCACTCAATCATTCATATTCTCCTCCAGAGGATTCACTTTCCTTCCTGGTGGCAGAGGGAGACAAAAAGAGAACTATGGCAGCTTTGAGTTTGTTCCAGTGATGAGCCGACAGCCCAGTGCTTTTCTTCTGAGACTAAAGAATTTAATCCTCAAATGTGAAAGAAATTTTCTCAAGTAAGCCCACCTCTTAGTGCCTCCCAAACATTGGAGAAACATCATCCCCAATACATATTCAAATATGTTAGAAATGTATTGATTTTAGTCATGGTACTCAGGAACTTATAAAATTTTTGAAAGGGGCAATTCATTTTAACAGGTTTTATTTTGCTGATTCCAGAATAAATCTATTTTGGAAAACATTCAGTGGGACTTGATCTAGAGCCTCTTTATCCTGGGCAGTTTCCTCAAAGCTAAGCATAAAATAGTGAACCAAACCAAGCACTTGTCTTTTTGGATTTCAGGTCACTAAGGCGGATGATCAGCAAGCCATTACCCAGGACTGCAGCATAGAAAAGCTGCAAGAGATGAGTAGGGGTCTTGGCCACAGGAGGGAGTTTCTGACAGGGAGCCATTTGTCACAGACATGAACAAGGAAATATGAATAGTATGATAGGACAAGGAAAATGAATAAAGTAACTTGGTGTTCTGCCTCTGAGATAAAATGTAGATTATGATACTGGCTTTAAAAATTATTAAGCCCATAGTGAGTAACATTGTTGTCATTGGCCTGAAATTTGGTGTCTGTGATCTGAGGTGCTCAGTGGACATACTTTCTTTATTTCCACTTGTGTCCAGAGAGGTTTCTGTGTACTACCATGCAGGTACAAACTAGACATCAGAGCAGAAAAGTACTGTGCTTTTTCTCTTTATTTTATTTTATTTTATTTTTTTTTTTTTTTCTTTTTTTTAATTGCATTTTAGGTTTTGGGGTACATGTGATGAACATGCAAGATTGTTGCATAGGTACACACATGGCAGTGTGCTTTGCTGCCTTCCGTCCCCTCACCTGTATCTGTCATTTCTCCCCATGCTATCTCTACCCACCTCTCCACCCCCCGCCCCTCCCCCATTTCCCCCCAATGGACCCCAGTGTGTAGTGCTCCCCTCCCTGTGTCCATGTGTTCTCATTGTTCAACACCCGCCTATGAGCGAGAATATACGGTGTTTGATTTTCTGCTCTTGTGTCAGTTTGCTGAGAATGATGGTTTCCAGGTTCATCCATGTCCCTATAAAGGACGTGAACTCATCGTTTTTGATGGCTGCATAATATTCCATGGTGTATATGTACCACATTTTCCCTATCCAGTCTATCATCCTTGGGCATTTGGGTTGGTTCCAGGTCTTTGCTATTGTAAACAGTGCTGCAATGAACATTCGTGTGCACGTGTCCTTGTAGTAGAATGATTTATAATCCTTTGGATATATACCCAGTAATGGGATTGCTGGGTCAAATGGGATTTCTATTTTTAGGTCCTTGAGGAATCGCCACACTGTCTTCCAGAATGGTTGAATTAATTTACATTCCCACCAACAGTGTAAAAGTGTTCCTATTTCTCCACATCCTCTCCAGCATCTGTTGTTTCCCGATTTTTTAATGATCGCCATTCTAACTGGTGTGAGATGGTATCTCAACATACCCACAACCATCTGATCTTCAACAAACCTGACAAAAACAAGCAATGGGGAAAGGACTCCCTGTTTAATAAATGGTGTTGGGAAAACTGGCTAGCCACGTGCAGAAAGCAGAAACAGGACCCCTTCCTGACACCTTACACCAAAATTAACTCCAGATGGATTAAAGACTTAAACATCAGACCTAATACCATAAAAACCTTACAAGAAAATCTAGGCAAAACCATTCAGGACATAGGTGTAGGCAAGGACTTCATGACCAAAACGCCAAAAGCAATGGCAACAAAAGCCAAAATAGACAAATGGGACCTAATCAAACTCCACAGCTTCTGCACGGCAAAAGAAACAGTCAGTAGAGTGAATCGGCAACCAACAGAATGGGAAAAAATTTTTGCAGTCTACCCATCTGACAAGGGGCTGATATCCAGAATTTACAAAGAACTAAAGCAGATCTACAAGAAAAAAACAAACAAGCCCATTCAAAAATGGGCAAAGGATATGAACAGATACTTTACAAAAGAAGACATACAGGAGGCCAACAAACATATGAAAAAATGCTCATCATCACTGGTCATCAGAGAAATGCAAATCAAAACCACATTCTCTTTATTTTTTAATAAAGGGGTGCTTAAACAACAATTTTATTTTGAGATTACTATTTCATATAAGAAAGTGGTCTCATTTAGAAGAAACTCTGTTTTCTTCTTCTAGAAAAGAGGAAGTTGTATTTTCCCTGCAGAAATTATCAACTGATTCCTCTGGTATTTCAGTTTCATGAGAATTATTGAGAAGATATAAGAAAAAACTCTTTTGTTTCAGAGTACAGTGCTGAGTCTATCAATTTTTCTGCTGATTACCATAGTTTAGATTAAAGACAAAATAGGTTATGTATCATAGCTGAAGGAGAAATTTCAGCTTACTTGTCTCTGGGATTGGGGTTTAACTAAACTTTTGACATGTCAAAAACTGGTTCAACATGCAGAAAGACAATTTATTAAATTATGTGTCTTCCTTGGAAGGAATAGAAGTAAAAGAAACAAGGATGTGTAGATTTTCTTGAAGCAGGTACAAGGCATTGTGCAAGTAAGGTTCTGGAGTAACTACTTGTCACTTTCAGCATAAGAAATAGGTGGGAATTAAGTTGGATCTCAAATACCACATGTATAAAATAAATAATGCCAAAGCTTCTTTACATTATTATTATTATTATTATATTTTAAGTTCTGGGGTACATGTGCAAGTTTGTTACATAAGCATACGTGTGCCATGGTGGTTTGCTGCCTCCATCACCTCATCAGCTACATTAGATATTTCTTCTATGGATATCCCTCTCCTGGCCCCTCAAATTTCCTGCTGTCCTATTCCTAGCACCCTCATCCCTCAACAGGCCCTGGTGTGTGATATTCCCTTTCCTGTGTCCACATGTTCTCATTGTTCAACATCCACTTATGAACAAGAAAATGTGGTGTTTGGTTTTCTGTTTTTGTGGCAATTAGCTGAGAATGGTGTTTTTCAGATTTATCCACATCCCAGAAAAAAAAAATATATATATATATATTCTTTTTAATAGCGACATAGCATTCCATGGTGTATATGTGTGTCATTGCCTTTATCCAATCTATTGTTGATTGACATTTGGGTTGATTTCAAGTTTTTGCTACTGTGAACAGTGCTGCAATAAGCACCATGGAATACTGTACAGCCATAAAGAACGATGAGTTCATGTTCTTTATATGAACATGAATAAACCTGGAAATTATCTTTTTCAGCAAAGTGACACAAGAACAGAAAATCAAACACAACATGTACTCAATCATAAGCAGGTGTTGAACAATGAAAACACATGGACACTGGGAGGGAAGCATCACACACTGGGGTCCATAGGGTGGAAAAAAGGGGAGGGAAAGCAGGGGGTGGGGAGTTGGGGAGGAATAACATGGGAAGAAATGCCAGATATAGGTGATCAGAGGAAGAAAGTGAGCCACACTGCCATGTGTGTACCTATACAACAATCTTACACGTTCTTCATATGTACACAGAAACCTAAAATGCAATAAAAATTAAAATAATAATAGTATAATGTATAATCCTTTGGCTATACACCCAGTAATGGGATTACTGGGTCAAATAATATTTGTAGTTCTAGATCCTTAAAAACTATGATTTCTTCCACAGTGATGGAATTAATTTATACTACCAACAGCACTGTAAAGCATTCTTATTTCTCCACATCCTCTCCAGCATGCGCTGTCTCTAGATTTTTTAATAATTGTCATTCTAACTGTCATAAATGGTATGTATATGTGGTTTGATTCGCATTTCTCAAATAACCACTGATGATGAGCTTTTTTCATGTGTTTTTTGGCTGCATAAATGTCTTCTTTTGAGAAATGTCTCTTCATATCCTTCGCACACACTTTTTTTTTTTTTTTTTTTTTTTTTTTTTGTAAAATTGTTACAGCTTTCTGCCTATGGCACTCCTGTTTTCTCAACTCCATTTATTAAATAAGGAACCCTTTATCCATTGCTTATTTTTGTCAGGTTTGTCAACGATCATATGTTTGTACATGTGTAGTATTACTTCTGAGACCTCTGTTCTTTTCTGTTGGTCTATGTATCTGTTTTGGTACCAGGACCATGCTGTTTTGATTACCAGAGCCTTGTAGTATTGTTTGAAGCCAGGTAGTGTGATACTTCTAAGCTTATGTATTTATTTTTTTCCCATAGGACTGTCTTGGCTATGTGGGATCTTTCTTGGGGTTTCCATATGAAGTTTAAAGTAAATTTATTTATTTATTTATTTATTTTGGTGGGGGGATTCTGTGAAGAAAGTTACTGGTAGCATGATGGGGATAGCACTGAATCTGTAAATTACTTTGGACTGGATAGCCATTTTCAAGATATTGATTATGCCTAACCACGAGCATGGAATGTTTTTTCATCTCTTTGTGTCCACTCTTATTTTCTTGAGCAGTGTTTTGTAGTTTTTCTTGAAGAGGTCCTTCATACCTGTTGTTAGTTGTATTCCTAAGTATTTTATTCTCTTTGCAGCAATCGTGAATGTAAGTTTACTCATGATTTGGCTCTCTATCTCTATAAAAGTATAGAAATGCTTCTGGTTTTTGCACATTGATTTTGTATCTTGAGACTTCACGGAAGTTGCTTGTCACCTTAAGGAGATTTTGGACTGAGATGATGGGGTATTCTATACACAGTTATTTCATCTGCAAATAGAGATAATTTGATTTTCCTTTTTTCTATTTAAATAGACTTTATTTCTTTTTCTTGACCAATTGCCCTGGCCAGAACCTTCACTAACATGTTGACTAGGAGTGTCAAAGAGGGCATCTTTGTCTTTGCTGACTTACAAAAAGAATATTTCCAGATTGTGCCCATTCAGTTTGATATTTGCTGTGGGCTTGTCATAAATACCTCTTATTATTTAGAGATATATAGCTAGTTTATTGAAAGTTACTAGCATAGAGGACTACTGAATTTTGTCAAAGGCCTTCTCTGACTCTACTGTGATAATGATATGGTTTTCATCTTTGGTTCTATATATGTGATGAATTATGTATATTTGTTTACATATATAGAACCAGAATCACATCCCAGGAATGCAGCCTATTTGATTGTGATAAATAAATTTTTGATGTGTTGTTGGATTGGGTTCTCCAGTATTTTACTGGGAATTTTCACATCAATGTCTATCATGGATATTGGCCTACATTCTTGCTTTAGTTGTGCATTTGCCAGGTTTTGGTGTCAGAATAATGCTTGTCTCATAAAATAAGTTAGGAAAGATTCCTTCTTTTTGTATTATTTAAAATAGTTTCAGAATGAATGGCACCAGCTCCTCTTTGCAGCTCTGTTAGAATTTGACTGTGAACTCATCAAGTCTTCCACTTTTTTTTTTTTTAATGGTAAGCTATTAATTGCTGCCTCAACTTCCGACCTTATTTTTGATCAATTACAGAATTCAACTTCTTCCTGGTTTAGTCTTGGGAGAGTGTAAATGTCAAAGAATTTATCCATTTTTTTTCTAGAGTTTCTGATTTATTTGCATAGAGGTGTTTATAGTATTCGCTAATGGTAGTTTGGATTACTGTGGAATCAGTGGTAATATTCTCTTTATTATTTTTTATTGCCTCTGTTTCTTCTCTCTTTTCATTTTTATTAGTATGGCTAGTGGTCTATTTAGTTGATGTTTTCCAAAAATTATCAAATCCTGGAATCATTCATTTTTTGAAGGTTTTGTTTTGTTTTGTTTATTTATGCCATGTTCTTAATTATTTCTTGTTTTCTGCTAGTTTTTGAATTAGTTCATTCTTCCTCCTCTAGTTGTTTAACTGTAACATTGAGGTGTCAACTTTAGGTCTTTACTGCTTCCACTTAGGCACTTAGTGCTATATATTTTCCTCTTGTCACTGCTTTAAATGTGTCCCATAAATTCTGGAATGTTGTGTCTTCATTCTCATTGGTTTTAATGAACAACTTTATTTCTACCTTTATGTCATTACTTATCCAGTAGTCATTTTGGAGCAGCTTGTTGTGTTTCCATGTAGTTATGAAGTTCTGAGTGGGTTTTCTAATGCTGCATTCTAATTTGATTCCACTGTGTTTTGAGAGGCTGTTATAATTTCTGTTCTTTTGCATTTGTTAAGAAGCATTTTACTTCTAATTATCTGTTCAAATTTAGAAAAAGTGCAAATTGTGCTGAGAAGAATGTGTATTTTCTGGATTTGGGATAGATAGTCCTGTAGATGTCTATCAGGTCTGCTTGCTTTAGATATGAGTTAAAGTCCTCCATATTCTTGTTCATTTTTGGTCTCATTGTCTAATACTGACAGTGGAGTGTTAAGGTCTCCCATTACTATTGTGTGCAAGTCTACATCTTTTTGTAGGTCTTTCAGTACTTGCTTAATGTATCAGGGTGCTTCTGTATTGGGGGAAAATACATTTTTGATGGTTAGCTTTTCTTGCTGTACTGATCCTTTTACAATTAATGTAATGTCCACTTTGTCTCTTTGGATCTTTGTTAGTTTAAAGTCTCTTTTATCAGAGACTATAATTGCAACCTCTGTTTATTTTTGTTTGTTTGTTTGTTTTGTTTTTGCTTTCCATTTGCTTCGTAAGTCTTCCTTCATTCTTTTATTTGGGGCCTATGTGTGTCTTTAATTATAAGATGTGTCTCCTGCATTGCTGAAGGCAGCACATTGAAGGCCCTTGATCCTTGATCCAATTTGTCAGTCTATGTATTTTAATTGGGGCATCTAATCCATTTACATTTAAGGTCAATATTGTTATGTGTAAACTTTATTCTGTTATTATGATGCTAGTGGGTTATTTTAGTCATTAGCTGATGACAGTTTCTTCATTGTGTTGGTGGTTTTTAAAATTTGGTATTATTTTGCAATGGCTGATACTGATTGTTCCTTTCTATGTTTGGTTCTTCCTTCTGGAGATCTTATAAAGCTGTCCTGGTGATCAGGAAATCTCTTAGCAGTTGCTTGTTTATAAAGAATTTAACTTCTTCACTTATGAAGCTTAGTTTGGCTAGATATAAAATTATGTGTTGATAATTCCTTTCTTTAAGAATGTTAATTATTGACCCCCACTCTCTTTTGGATTGTAGGATTTCTGCCAAGAGATCCTCAATGAGTCTGATGGGCTTTCCTTTGAGGGTAATTTGACCTTTGTCTCTGACTGTCTTTAGCATTTTTTTTTTTCTTCAGTTCAATACTGGTGAATCTGATGTTTATAGGTCTTGGAGTTTGTCTTCTCAAGGGGCATCACTGTGGTGTTCTCTGTATGTAACTGGATTTGAATGTTGGCCTGCCTTTCTAGGTTGGGGAAGCTCTCCTGGATCATTCCCTGAAGAGTTTTTCTATGTTGGTTTCATTATCCTTGTCACTTTCAGGTACACACATCAAAGGTAGATTTGGTCTGTTTACATAATACCATATTCCTGGAGGCTTTGTTCATTTACTTTCTCTCTTATTTTCCTAATCTGGTATTCTTGCTTTATGTTATTAAGTTGATATTCAATTTCTGATATCCTTTTTACTGCTCAATTGACTTGGCTATTAAAACTTGTTTATGTCACTGAGGTCCGTTGGGGGGAAATGGGGGAGGGACGGGGGGTGGGGAGGTGGGAAGAGATAGCATCGGTAGAAATGACAGATACAGGCAAGGGGATGGAAGGCAGAAAACCACATTGCCATGTGTGTACCTATGCAACAATCTTGCATGATCTTCACATGTACCCCCAAACCTAAAATACAATCAATCAAACAAACAAACAAACAAACAAACAAATGAAGAAAAAAACTTGTGTATGCTTCATGAAATTATCATCCTGTTCTTTTGAGTTTCATCAGGTAATATATCTTCTTCTCTCCACTGGTTATTCTAGCTGGCATTTTGTTTAATCTTTGTTGAAGGTTGTTATCATCATTACTTTCTGTTAGAACATATTTCTTTAGCTCAGAGACATTTGTTATTACCCAATTTCTGAAGCCTGTTTCTGTCAATTCGTTAAAATAATTATCTGCCCAGTTTTGTTCCCTTACTTTTTAGGAGTTGTGATCCCTTGAAGAAAAATAGGTGTTCTGGTAATTTTTATCGTTTTTGTGCTAGTTTCTTTCTATTTTCATGGACTTATCTACCACTGGTCTTTAAAGTTAGTGACCTTTGTATGGGGTCCCAGACTGGATACTTTTTCTGTTGTTGGTAAAATTATTTATTTCTGTTTGATAGTTTTCCTTGTAGCAGTCAGGCTTCTTGGCTGCTGCTTTGCAGGATGTCCACTCCAGACACTGATTGCTTAGGAATCACCAGCTGGTGCTGCAGAACAGCAAAGATTGCTGCCTGTTCTCTTTTGTGATATCTTCACCCCAGGAAGGTACTCATCAGATGTCAATTGAAGCTCTCCTGCATGAGTTGTCTGTCAGCCCCTTCTGGGAGATGTCTTCCAGTCAGGATACAGAGGGGTCAGGAAGCTGGCTGAGGAAACAGTTTGGCTCTTATCAATATTTAAACACTGTGCTGAAGAATCCCAATGGTCTCTTCAGTGCTGACCCTCGGGGTGTTTAAGTCTGCTAAATCTGTACCCACAACTGCTCCTCTTCTCAGGTTGTCTGTTCCAGGAATGTTGGAAGCTTTATTTATAATTTCCTGAAAGGCTGTCACCTGTTTTTAAAGATTCCCTGCACAGGTAAGAGGAAGTTTCGTGATGCAGTCTTTCTGCAGAGGTCTTGCTGAGCTACTGTAGGCTTTGCCCTCTTCAAATTTTCTTGACTTCAGTTTTCAAAATTAGTTCCCTATTATAAACGTTATAATTGAATAATTTAGATTATATTAATGCATTTTAAAACATTTAAAATGTTTTACAAATAGATTTGTGTATTTTCTCCTTCTTTACATCTCTTTTATAATGCATGGTGGAGGAGTCACTGAAGATTGAAATGAAAAATGAATTAGAAATAAAAAAATGAATCTGGAATAAATAATCAAGAAATGAGACACAAATCTTCTCCAAGTGAAAATCCTTTAGAGAAATACATAGAATATTATCCAGTGTGAACAAGACCGGAAATCAGGAGGTAAGTTCCCACAGCCCATAGGCAGTGAAATCTGTAGCTTAGGGACACCCAAGGCTTTTTGTTATTGTTGTTGGTTTATTTTAACTGCTTGGAACAAAAATCTTTCTTTTCCATTGAAAACAAAAGTTGAAAACATTAAAAAGTCAGAATTTTAGGTGGAGCTTTACGTCTTTGAAGTGTATCACTCTTCTAAAAAAAATTACGGCTTTTTGCTTAAGGAAAAGATTTAGAGAGTTTCAGTTTGTTAAAGTTAACAAAGACTGGGATGATTCATTGTTTTAAGAACAAGAAAGAAAAGATTTATCATCAGACAACAAGTATGTTAGTACTGACATTAATATTTTGTAAAAGTATGAAGTTTTTTGGTGTTCAATGCATACCTTATAGTTTATTTTGATGAGCTTGGTAAATGTGTGTGTACCCCACTCTGTTATTTAATTATTTTCACAATTTTGTGTAGTAATGTTGTGTATGAACCAAAAATAATCTAGTAATGTGAAACCCTTCTCCAGTCATAGAATTTTTTATTGATTACACTAAAAGTAGCTGGGCTTTTTTATCCTCTTTATTTTTGTCTTAAAATTTTAAATTAGTATAACCTATCTAACTGGCAATCTCCAGGCCTACGTTTTGACAGATAAAGCTGCACTTTTCTTCTCTCCAGAGGAAGGTATTGTTTTTCCAGATGTTCTTTTTTCACTGAATATAAAAAACACATATTTTTCTAGGTATTGAAAACAGTATAATACTGCCTCTGGTCTTTACATTTGATGTCTGTGGTTTAAATATATGTGTCCTTCCAGAATTCATGTTGGAATTTAAACCTGGCATGTGAGAGATTTAAAAATTGTGGAATATCAGAGGTAATAACATGTAAGATTAGCAACCTTATATAAAGGCTCAACAACACTAATTAGGTTTTTTTGCCCTTCCATCATTTGAGGTGACTGTATATGTCTTCTCTGGAGAACACAGTAACAGTTGCCATCATGTAAGCAGATTCCAGGCTTTCTTCTTTAAAAACAAAAGGTGAAAAGCATAAACAAATCAGAATTTCAGATGGGACCTTAAGTCTTTAAAGTTTATTACACTTTGACAAATAATTGTAGCTTTTTTATTAAGATACAAAATCTGCCAATGCCTTGATCTTGACTTTCCAGCCTCGAAAACTCTAAGAAATACATTTCTGGTGTTTATCAGCTATGAAGTCTAAGGTATTTTGTTACAACAGCAGAAACTTACTGAGATGGCATCTTTTTTCTGGGGCTTCTGTTCCTCATACTTCATGAATGGGATTAAAATATTTCATTGGTTTTTAAATATAGGCTTCCTTCTCTATAACTGATTTTATTTTTATCTCTTAAAAGTCATATTTCACAAGACAGAACTGAAAAAAATATCCACTGTGTTTTCATTGTTGTTGTTATTGTTGTTGTGGTGGTGGTGGTGGTGGCGGCGATGGTTGTTTCTTATCATTGTATATGGTACTGTAGTTTACTGTAGTTTGCAAACCAAAAAGAAAATAGTCAAGTGAAACTTTTTTCCAGTCATAAAATTTCTTTGATTACACTAAAAGTAGCTTCTTATTTAACTGTAGAGGGCCCTAAGTTATGTAACAGAATCACTGTGGATAATTAAAGGCTGCTTGTGATCCTATCTATCCATATGTGCAGATTCCTCTGTTGACTTATGTGACTTACGTAATTGCAAAAAAAAATGCTACTTAATCAGAAAGTATGAAGTGGTGTGACCAATAGCACACTAATCAAGCTGCTGACTGTTCTCCTGCCATGCATAAATAAAGGGTGATGATACATAGTCAGCATCTCATTTAGGAATAGCCATGTGTAAGTAATTACAAAGGCCAGGCCTCACTAAGGAAGGTCAGGTGCTGAGAATCTAAACACAGAATTATGTTGGCAGATAGAGAGTTTAAACAGATTATAAAATAAAATTCTATGTAACGTATTTAGCTCTGCTACTCTAGATGTAACTGTTAGAACTAGGTTTTATTTTGGTACAACTGAGTACATATTTCAATAGACATTTTACTTCTGATTTGAAAAAATAACCTGCTACAAATGGGTTCTTCTTGTTTCTATCTTGCCCAAGTTTAAGCCTTGTTTATCTCATAGTTTGATGGCTTTTATTTCTTGCAAACTCAGTCAGAAACATTATCATATTATGCAGACAACTACAGAAGTGCTAGTGGCTGAAAATACTTTTGCCAGCAGAGATTTTTGCCAGAAATAAAACAAATAGTACTTGCAGATTTGGTTTCCATGCCAATGTGAAATCTTGATTCCACACATTATTCAAAAGTGACACCATACTGAGGACAAAGGAATATAGGATTTATATGTGGTAAAAAGGTAAAGGAATTAGCTATAATTTTATTTTATTATTATTAGTAAATCCACAACTATTTACACCTAAATAGATCTTTAAAATAAATATACACAAATGTTGACTAATATCTAAAAATATTTATTGCAACACTTGAATAGAACTACAGGAACCCCTTTGCACTGATTCAAAATACTGATTCACCATTACATTACCAAAAATTATACATAGCAAAATTTATTTGCCCCTTACACACAAAAAATAGACTACTTATGTAAAATATACAATAATTCCTGTTAATAGCCACCAGAATTAGAAAAGTGAAATTAGGGTTTAGACACTTTCTCTTTCAGAACACTGGCCTCTGACAGCATCACCACTGCCATCAGAAATAATAGTTAAATCTGTCATGCAACAGGAAAGCCATGCACTAAGCTGTGTTGGAATACCCATTCTACACGGACGAGAGTTTTACCAGTTTTTTTAAAACATTGCAATATGCATTTTTGAAAATTATTTTAAAAAATCGATGTGTGATACTTGATTTACAAATTTAATAACATCCTGATAGTGTTGTCCCTCTTTCCTCTTATTTGAATACATTTCTGCACATGTATCTTATAAAAGCCAGGAAATAGCCAAATCAGAAGTGAACACTTAATGTGAATAAAAATAGTTAATCCAATAGTAAGCAGTCCATTTAAAAAGCACTGAGGCACTGAACAGTTACATCGATTATTTCATAAAGAGACACACAGAATTTTCCATCACTACGAACCATTACCTATAGTCACTTGCTGTCTGGTACATCACGATATATCAGCTTTGTTTGTTTAGAAAATGTCTTAAACTCAAAAAATTTTCTTGATAAAATGAAACTTCATTGTTTCAGGAAGCTAAGATTTAGATGAGAAAAAATAAAATATCAATCCAAATTTAAATCACTTACATCTTCAAGTCTATTAAAGTAAGACTGTAGAGGTCTGTTGTCAATTTGAAATTAGGTTTTAGATGGTTGCCATAAAAATTGCATACCAAGACAACTAAAAATGACTTAAAATGATGGCCATTTTAATAAGGTAACACCTCTTAATTATGAAAAATATTTATAAAACAATATTTTGTGAAAGATACTTGGGTCTCTAGTTATGATATAAATTCTCAGAATTTTAAAACAAATACTTCTTAAGGCAGAGCTGACAGTTATTTCTGAAGAATAATGAGAACTGGATCAGTAGTTTGTTGAAATGAAATCTTTTATAAAATTGCTTCTGGAAAGTGTGTCAATGAGTCAGAATCCAGATTATTTAGTGGTAGAGTCAGCAGAATTTTCGCTCCATTAAAAATATTTTCTGATTGGCTGAGGGAATTAACAGGGCCTGGACTTGGAAGAAAAAGCTAATTTAAAAAGTCAGTCATGAGGATCACATTGCCTCTGAGCCACAGTTGAATAAATGTCAGCTGTCAGAATTGGAACTTACACCAATTTCGTTTTATTTTCTATATAGATAATGCATACTTGAGGACAGATGGCAGATATGTAAATTTATAGTCTCATCCCTTGATGCTGGCCTGTCACAGGTCCCGAACACAAAGTGTGACATTTTTGCTAACATGAAACCAGCAATATTTGTTCTAAAGAAAAAAAAAATAATTACCCCAGGAAGATTTTCCTGGAGATATATCTCAGCAACTTGAGACAGTGAGGTATTTAAATGCTACATTAATTTGGTGATATATGCAACTGTGCTGTAGAGCAGCTGGGAATGATTTGTCAGAGCTGTAAATACATTAACCTAAACACTCTGGAAAACATTTGTGTGTTAAGAATTGAGCTACATCATGCAGTTCCTGTACCTTATTTGCTTTGATACCTTAGTAAGCCTTCCTAATACTAACATCCAAGTAAGCCTAGTGAGCCAAGTAAGATAGTATCAAAAAAAATTGGATCTGAAAGAGAATGGTGAGATGATGGCTAGTGAGCAGGTGACAAGATAAAGTGAGGCACTTGTTAGATTAGATGGGTTTCACATTAAATGAATGAGGATTATTCTGTATTAGTACTTGCTCTATCACAAAGCTCTCAGATCCTGCATGTATGCACTGCTAGCTGGCTTTGCATTAACTGGTAATTTTCTGTATACTTATAACTGTAGACCAGTGATATATTGAATGCCTCTCATTACATCTGCAAAATTTCAACATACATTGAAATCCATCAAATTTGCCTCAGGTGCATATTGAGACAGTGATATTCAGGACTTTACATTTGTGGCTGTACATTAACTTTGATTTTTAAAAATATTTTAATATTTTATATTTTGTCTGTTATCTTTTTATCTATAATGTTCTCTCTTTATTGCTGACATTTGTTCTAAAATTTTCTCCTGTCTAATACATTATCAGTAGCTTTCTTGATAAATACCTTTTAATACTGTCTAAACTTTTATTTTCAATATTTCAGTGTGATTCTTAATATGTAAAAGCAAATGTTTCTCAATCTAATGTTAGAATATTTTATATTTTAACACAGAAAGGGTTTACTCCTAATAGAGTAACTCTCTTTGCTACATAACTAACGTATTCGACATTTTTAAATTTAATCTAGATTTGTTTTATTGTCTTTCTGCTTTTGCTTCCTCTTTTTCTGCCTCTATTCTCTCCTCTCCACCTACCACCTGTTTTTTCTAATTATATTGATTTCGTTTTCTCATTCCTATTTTTTTCTGCCTTGACATTAATCACAATATTTCTAGAATTTCTGTAATCAGAAGTACCCAGAAGACTATTTTTCTTACAAAGTAAAACATATTTCTAACTCCCCTTCAAAAAAAAAAAAAAAAAGATTTTATGTTTTTTACTTTGGTCTTTTGATAAGTCTTTAGTATTTGCTTACTATTTGTGAGTCAAAAATGTATTTTATTAAGTGTTAAACTATGTTGAATAATAGCATATGTACAAAGTATTTTTATATATTTCCTGTTGTCCATTTTATGTAATTTGTCTCCTGGTGTTCCTTGTGAATGTGTATAAGACCTTCATACTCTGAGCTCAAGTTTCAGTAACTTCTTCTTGATGTATGGTCACCAAATAAAATATGAGATTCCCAATTATGTTTTATTTTAAATAGCAATTAGCATTTTAGTATAATTCTCAACATTTTAGTAAGTAATATTCTCAATATTGCATGAGACATTGTCCTTTTTCAATTACTGTATAATTGTCAAGTAAAAAATTTACCTTCGTTCTCCTATCCACCTGTTGTCTTCTTTATATTTTATTCTTTCATCTCAGAGAACACCAAACCTACTTATTATGAAGACCATTTTGATTCAACATTTATTCTTCAGTATGAACCGTAAGTGTGTCTTTTTTTTTTTTGGCTATTGTTTCCAACATGTTATTTTTCAATGAATTAGCAATGTTGTCCATAATGTGGTAAAGCATTCTTAAGTAATTAAATGTTAATTTATTCTTAATGGGAGAGTTTTATGTTAATCTTTCCAGGACTTTAGAAAAGTATTTTTGCAAGCTATAATTGTATACCAGTTTCTGCTTTTGAGGCAGTTATGGCTTGTAAGTAATATAAGGTGTGTGTGTGTGTGTGTGTGTGTGTGTGTGTGTGTGTGTGTGTGTTTTTGAAACTATTACAATAGCCTGACTCAGAAACAAAACACTCACAACCGTATATTTAGAAATAAAAGAAACGGAACTATAAATGTAACCATGCAATATTTTTATTCAATAGGTTAATTGAAGAATTTTTTTTTTGTCATAGTAAATTTCTGTCTCTGTTTTCAGGCATAATCTGGTACTCGATTTGTGGAAGATCAGTTGCAATTAGAGTGATATTTACCTGGTGAAGATGGTTTAAGAGCTGTCTTGTAATGAGAAGCAGCTGATGTATTAACAATCTTGGAGCAGGTTAGTATAAGGGGACTCATTAACTGTCACTTCAAGATATCTGGTTGGAAAAGTTTATGGTTCCACTACCAGCACGAATAAATGGTGTTGTAAGGAAGATATGATGTGACATTATATTGTAACGTAATTCATAATGTCGCCATTATGTGCTAGGAAGGGACATATGGATATTGGCCACCTGATTTAAAATAGCGTTTTGATCTAGTGCAATTTGTTGTGATGGCACAACTGAGATTAAAGATTGAGAAGGAGGAAACCCACTGCTAATTAGGTTACCAATTCTCTGGTTGACTGAAGAATTTTTTGTTACAGGTATATTCAAATTTGTAGAGGTTGAAAATAAACTTTCTTCACTAGTATCAGCAGCTAAGCCAGAATTGGGATAATCCATGTTAGCTCCTGCTCTAAAGTGCTTCTTGTTGAAATCTTCAGTGAATAAGTTATATACAAGATAATCATTTTTATTCCAATTCTGCTTTTTATTCTTACTAAAAGTTGTGGACAGCCACATTTGAATGTTATATTATAATAGCACTTTAACTAAATTCAAAGGAGAAGGCAATTCAGTGCCATTTTAAGCCGAGAATAAGCAATTGACAATAATAAATGTAACACAGAAAATCTCAAATTTCTCTTTATTATACAAAGTTAATGTTATCACATAATGCATGAATATTGTTTACTATAATGAAAAATGTGCCTTTTGGGGGAAAAAAAGCAGTCAAGTTGTTAAATCTTCAAGTAAAAAACATGTTACACATTGCAACATTTTATCAGTGGTTTTGTTATCTTTATTTGGAGTTCATGGGTAAGTTTAAAAGTTGTTAGCAAAAAATTTTTACAGCCCTGAAAGTTTAATGCTTAAGCTGTCCTTAATAATTTCAAGTAATTAAATAATTTTACCTTAATACTTTATATAATTTTCAAAATCTGGTCTTAACTGCAAGTCTTAACTTCTTTACTGATGTACAAAATAAAATTACATATATACTCTAGATAAAATTTTAACTGGAATATTTCAAACACCTTACATAAAAGAGATTTCCTTTTATTCTGCCAGAAAGTCAGTTAGGAAAGCTTATCTTTGAAAATTCTGTTGAATTTTACTAAATCCATAAAATTGAGCTGTTGAATGCTACTTTTTATACTGTCAGTTTTAAATATTCTGTAAGAATTTTTTTTTTTTAATTTCTTTCTTAAAGAGTTCTTCATTAATCAATACACAAGTTTTCATTCTCATCCCATCAAATAGACTTGAACTGGTCACTTCAACTACTTTTTAATGTTTCCTGGGAAAATTTAAAGAAAGAAAATTATTGTCCTTATCTGGCTCAGAAACACAAACTGTATAAGGTGAGCTTTTTATCATGTATCCTTGCGACAAAACCTGAAGAGCATTTTCTTCAATCATTGACCTTAAATGTGAGTTCCCAGGGAACGTGTATTCATACTATTGAGATCTAGTGGAGGCTTCCAAACCAGTTGACTCATCTTTAGGATAAATATCTTGAGTGAAACATGTGCCATCCCAAATAAATATTATTTTACCTACTTTTCCTGCCTGCATATTTTTCAACACTGCAGTTTCAAATACTGCTTTAGTAGGCCTACCCAGGTAAGTCATCTAGATCATCACAATGGTTCTTAACTTGAGTAGCCACAATATTGCAGGAGGACTTTGGTCTTCTAGCAACAAATCCAAAAATATGGCCAAGAGTGCTTTCTTCCTAGCCTGAGAAATGTATCCAATAAAAATAAAATATATTGATTACTTACACAGTGTAATTTTTAGCTAAAATCTCATCCCTGCAAAATCTTTTACAGACATTAAAAAAAAAAGTCCTCAGTCCCTGAAATGAATATAATTTTCTCCCTGATACACACTTTATAATTACATTGGTTCCAGGAGTGTAGGGCCTGGTAATTGGACAATTAAAAAAACAAGCTATTTTTAAAAGCTCTGTCATGTTGGGTGGTGGGCTATTAATTGTTGCCTCAACTTCAGATCTTATTATTGGTCTCTTTGGGAATCCAGCTTTTTCCTGTTTTAGTCTTGGGAGGAGGTAAGTGTCCAGGAATGTACAAATTTCTTCTAGATTCATTGGTTTGTTTGCATAGAGGCCTTTGTAGTAATCTCTGATGGTAGTGTATTTCTGTGGGATTGGTGGTGATGTCTTATTTATTATTTTTTATTGCATCAATTTGAATCTTCTATATTTACTTTTTAATTAGTCTGGCTAGTGGTATATCTATTTTGTTGATCTTTTCAATTTGCTTTCATATTCTTATAGGATCTGTCTGAAAGCAATAAATTTTATTTGTTTGCTTATTAGTTTTTTTTTTTTTTTTTTATCGGACTTCCAGAAAGCAGGTAGTAGCTCTCATCAACCTGTTTTATTACATCAGGAATCTCTAATTGCTAATGTTCTATTTCTGACACTGTTACCTGTGACTTAATATTTTTACATTGAAAAAAATACCTTTTAGTACTTGAGCACCCTGAAGTTTTATATTTTGGATTGATGTGGTATTTTTTATTACTGATTGTGCCATTTCTGGAGAAAATTAATAGGTAAACTTTAGTCTTTGCAATTTGTTTTTTCTGCATGTTCCACAGTAGATGTTTGTAACTCTTGTAAACTGAAAATTGGCACAGATATGTTTTAAAGTAACATGGTTACCCCTGTCATCACTGGTTATGTATAGAACACAGCTCAAAAGTAATGTGTTTCAGTTCATTTTAAATATTTTTTTTTTCAAAAAATTATGCTTCAACCATGTTTCCAAGCTCTACCAGCTGAATACACAAGAACTGACTAAGTTGAGCTCTTTTCTCAATTCCACTGTCAAATACTCTTAATCTGTCATTTCTGTGTTTCTAAGAAATTATGATGGTGATGATGATTATGATGATATCAATAGGAACATGTTTTAATTTACTGTATGCCAGAAATTCTATTGCCTGCTCCTGATGTATTACTTTCTGTGCACTGCCATCTTCTTAAGAAAGTTTCAATGATGTGATTATTTTACAGATACAGAAACTACGCTCTGTGAGGTTTTCATGATGCAATTCAAAGAAGTGAAAATATTCTGGCAGTGCAGTGGCTCATTCTTGTAATATCAGCACTTGGAGGCTGAGCCAGGTATATCACTTGAACTCAAAGTTTGAGACTGGAAACATGGTAAAAACAAAACAAAACAAAACTATATATATATATATATGTTATTCTTATAAAAACAATAACTATATGTATATATTTAGATAGTAACACTAGCAGGCCAATAAATGCTTTCCCAGAGACAAAGAGTTAATCACAGTGACAGGGCCTAAGGTGATTTTTGGCATACTTTAAGTTAATTTAGCTTTAATTGATGGACATCCCTGAAGTGAAAGAACTTAGGCAGAAACCAGAAAGTGAAGAACATATTAATCAGAAAACACAACAAATACTAAAACTTTTGAACATATTAAAGTCCATATCTGTATATAATATAAAAATACCTGGTTTTTTTTTAAATGCTAGTCAGAATTTTATAAATTTCTTAAATTTCTTGCAATAGATGGGATATGATGGCTCCTGCCTGTAATCCCAGCACTTTGGGAGGTAGAGGCAAGCAGATCACCCGGGTTAAGGAGTTCATGGCCAGCCTAGATAACATGGTAAAACACTGTTTCTACTAAAAATACAAAATTAGCTGTGTGTGGTAGTGTGCACCTACAATCCCAGCTGCTCAAGAGTCTGAGGCAGGAGAATGACTTCAAACCAAAAGGCAGGGGTTGCAGTGAGTCAAGATCATGCCATTCATTGTACTTCATCCTGGTGACACACTGAGACTCTGTCTCAAAATATACATACATTAATTAATGTTAATTTTTTTCAATGAATATTAGAGTGAAAAGAAAAATATTTTATACATATATGTCTGTACATATGGCAACACAGTTTAACTATAAGATAGAATTACACTTGCTTACAAGTAAGAAAACATAAGTTAAATGATATAAACTGACTTACCCAAGGACACACAACTATTGCATATGTTGCTGGCATGTCAAACCAGAACTGCCTGATTTCAAGTTTCTGAGCTTCATCATTGCCCTAACAAAATAGTCTTTCTGAGCTGGGAGCTGAGCCTTAGCTGCCCTGCAGACACAACTGTCTCAGAGAAAGCAAATCCTTGCATAGTAAGAACAAGAGAGAAAAATGTTAAAAACAAAAAAACTGAAAATTTTTTCAATTTGGACCCTGATTTAAATGCCTCCCCTTGTTGGGTAAAAGTAGAGTACTCTCAAGGAGCTCTCTACCTTCCCTCCATGAATTTAGATCTTGTGGTATCTGTTTATGCCTCAGAACTTACTATTTTCTATAATGCAAGTTCATAATCATATGTTCAATGATTCTATCTCTTGTTTTATTTTGTGAAGGTCAGGGATTGACCTAGCTGTTCTATACCTCATCTCTTTTCTTCTATCAAAGACACTGACCTGAGTGGACAGTTGATAGATGAATATTAACAACAACAACGACAACAGCAAAACAAAAAGCCAGCTGTGGTAGCTCATGCCTGTAATCTCAGTGTAAAGCTGAGGGGGGTGAATCATGAGGTCTAGAGATGGAGATCATTTTGGCCAACATAATATGTAAGCAGGAGATACAGTATTGAGCATTTCATTAAAAAAAAAAAAAATCCAAGAAGTCCAGGCAGGATGGTTCATGCCTGTGATTCTAGCACTGTGGGAGGCCATGACATGGATTTCACCTGACATCAAATGTTTGAAACCAGTCTGGCAAAAACATGACACAATCCCTATCTACTAAAAATAAAATCAAAAGTTTACTTGGGTGTGGTGGCAGCTGTCTATAATTCCAGCTATTCGGGAGGCTGAGGCAGGAAAATTGTTACTGATCCCAGGTCCTGCCACTGAATGCTAACTGGGTTGATAGAACACTACTCCTTCTCAAATACACACACACACACACACCACACACACACACACACACACACACACACACACACACACCAAAGAAAAAGGAAAAGCAAAAAAATTAAATACACGTGACTGAATTATAGGGAAGAAAATACTTGTTCCAAAATATATCCACCATAAATTTTATAATTTTATTCCCATTCTCTACCTCCCCCCATTAGATAACTCTTCTTTTACCGTCTCATTATATCTTATCTTCTTTCATCATAATGTCATGTCATTTTAAATTAAAAAATTATTATTATATGATTTAAAGTATGTTTAGTATATGATTTATAAATAATAAAAATGTAATATTTTCATTATAAAAAACTATTATTATAAATGGTTTGATGCTTGAAAAAGAATGTTTGATCTCCCTTGTCTTGAAACAATATGCTTGCAATGTACTTGTTGGGAATGCATACTTAAAATACTTACATTTAAGCTTATTTACTCCATTATTAAAGAGGTTTGGGAAAATTTAAGCTTATTTACTCCATTATTAAAGAGGTTCCCTCAGTGGTCCACAGTGGTTCATACCAGTAATCACAGCACTTTGGGAGGATAAAACACGAGGTCAGGATTTCAAGATCAGCCTGGCCAACATGGCAAAACTTTGTCTCTACTAAAAACACAAAACTTAGCTGGGTGTGGTGGCACACACCTTTATTATCAGCTGCTCAGGAGGCTGAGGCAGGAGATATCACTTGAATCAGGAGGTGGAGGTTGCAGTTAGTGGAGTTTGTGATATTGCACTCCAGCCTGGGCACAATAGTGAGATTCCAACTCAAATCAAAAACAATAACAACAACAAAACAATAGCAACAACAAAAAAGTTTTTCTCAAGGACACTAGTGTTTACTAAGGAGAAATGAAGAATTCCAAATTATAATATCTGTGTCTTTTCTTTTTCCCTCATGATATAGATACATCTATTATTTGCCACTTAATATGTCTGTAGTAAACTTTTATTTTTCTTAAGAACCATGCACCACTTAGGAGCCTATTTGTTTAAAGAAACATGGATTTAAAATGTATTTCTTTATTATTAATGACAATAATTGCCATTTATTAATAATTTTAATTTTGTGTTTGTGATTTCATTTCTAGTATATTAAAATTATTCTCTAGGAATTTTGGTTTACATGACATCCTATTAAGTGTATAATATATAACAATAGTTTAGGCATTTGTACATGCATCTATATTTCTATGTATATTCCACATGGAAATGATATACATTAATTATGGTGATTTTGATTAATCCAAAAATTACATCAATATGCTAATATATTTTACTTATTACATATATATACATATATATATACACACACACACACACACACACACACACACACATAAAATATATTTTTAGTTTATTTTACCTTAACATTTCTTTTCTTTCTTTCTTTCTTTTTCTTTTCTTTTCTTTTTTTTTTTTTTTTTCCATGAGATAAGAGCCTCCCTTCATTACCCAGGGCCTGCAGTGGAGTGGCACAATCTGGTAACTTCAACCTTTGCCTCCAAGATTCAAGAGATTCTCATGTCTCAGCCTCTTGAGTCCCTGGTATTGAAGGCATAAACCCACCCACTCTCAGCTAATGTTTGTAATAGGGATGAGGTTTAAACATGTTGGTCAGTCTGGTCTCAAACTTCTGAACTTGTGATCCACCCACATCAGGCTCCCAAAGTGCTGGGATTACAGGACTGGACCTCCATGCATGACCTTTTTCTATTGTGTCTGTTTGTAGATTTTACATACATAAAATGGAAATGTTATCAGATCATCTTTTACTTTTTCTCTTAGTTTTTTTTTTTTTTTTTTTAACTTTTTTTAAGCAATTTTCAGTAGTATGAGAATAAACTGTAATATGTTTACTGTTTGTGATGAATATATATGTTGTAAATTTTTAGTATTACAAAATACTTTTGTAACATTATATTTGGGTGTGTTTAAATAAGAACATCTGTTAATAATTTATGGTAAAGATGCTCTCAAAAGTCACCCCCAAAATAAATTATATTATTTATGTGCCAATAAACCTTGTGTTGATTTTTATTCCAAACTAAATGTATAAAAATAATTTGTTACTAATTTTTATTACATTTTTGCAGAAGTTTATGCACATTTACCTTTATTATTTTAATGAAAAAATATACTCCTTTAGGTTTTTAAAATCTTTTTGACATTTGGGAATTATTTTGTTGACTTGCCAAATTCAACATGGATTAATTTCTTTGGCAGTTTAACATCAACAAATTTTCATTCAGCTGTTTATAATGTTTTCCTGTGAAATTTTTAAAAGTTTATATAATAAATTACAATAGAGTTTTTCTATTATTTAAGAAATTTTATTTTAGTAACTTCTGCATACATATATATGTATAATTTGTTCAGTTCTTTAAGTTTATAATGTAAGCAAGAGTGAAACAGGACAGAGGTTAATTGAGTAATTGATTTTTAGTTTTCCAAAAATTAAAATACATATATATATATATATATATATATATATATATATATATATATATATATTTTTTTTTTTTTCAAAAATTGAAAATTATGTACTGCTTGGTTCAATTGTCAAACTGAAGATAATTTAAAAAATATTTTTTCTATTATATTTAAAGTATTATAACTGCATTTTAGTTTGTTACTTTAAAGTGTCTTACTCATATTTCTAAACTCTTTGTTACAATATATGTAAATAAACATAAAATCTGGCACATAAATTCTTTTTTAACTTTCTTTTCAATTAATGTTTTAGGTAATCTCGTTTATTTTTCTATGTGAATTTCAGAGCTAGTTGTTGATAAATATTACTTTATTAAATTAAACTTATCAACTTTACAAAAGACTAACATGCTTTTGAAAAATAATTCTTCATATTTATGAAACACATAGGAATTAATATTTATTCCAGATTGATGTCATCTAAGTTTTTTTAATTTTTTTTTCACGGAAATTTGTATACTATTTTAGGAATCTTGAATCATAGAGTTTATATTTTAGGTTAATAGTATGCAAAGCAAGTTTTCATTTTTTTTAATTTATTTTTGTAAATGGAGGATCAAATGACATTTTTAAATGTATAAAGGTGGTTAATATTTCTGTTACTAATTTAAAACTTAACTATAGACTGGGCATAGTGGCTCACACCTGAAATCCCAGCACTTTGGGAGGTCAGCGTTGGTGGATTAGTTGAGGCGAAGAATTTCAGTTCAGCCTGACCAACATTGTGAAACTCGTCTCACTAAATATAACAACAGTAAAAATGGACATGGGTGGTGGCCCATGCTTTTCACTGAAACTTCTGCCTAAAAGTTGGCAATTCTATTGTCTCAGGCTTCTTGATTAGCTGAAGTTATAGTTGCTTGCCACCATGTCCAGCTTATTTTTGTATTTTTAGTAAAGATAGGGTTTCCTCAGTTGGTCAGGCTGAACTTTAACTCCTGACCTTAAGTAAGGAATGATCCTACTCTTAGTCTGACATTTGAGAAACAGTCACACAGTTTCTCTATGTAGCTGCACTATCTTATTCAGCATTCTTATTTCTCCACATCCTTCTTTACTTCTACTGCCTTTTTAAATCTAGCCTGTAATGTGAATAAATAAAATCTCATTGTGATTTTGGTTTCCATTGATTCCTTGAATCATCCTGGTAGTCTTGTTGAAAATAAACTGACAGTAAATGTGAATGTATATTTAAGACTGTTACCTTTATCCTATTTATCTATATATTTATGCTTATTATCAGAGAGTCTTGATGAATATTGCTTTTTAATACACTTCTTATCTAAAAGTAAACAAATTTTCTTGCACTTATTGGACGGAACTTTACGATCATGTTAAACAAGGTTTAAACCTAAATTTTTGGAAACTTTCAACAAGCTTACATGTACATTCAATTTTTAAAAATATATTCAAGTTTTTCTTTCCCTATCCTTTGCTGTATTCTGAAAATATCAGATAGTTTAGTTTAAAATAAAACCACTACTATTTTTCTTGATAAACTAAAGAAGATTTCATCACTTTCCAAACAATCTTATTTCCCCCTGATATCTCTGTTAGAATATTATCAATCATCCATAATACTGTAACTTATACCTAATTTGGATTTCTTTAATTTTCATAAGAAAAATGTGAAAGGTAGGTGATTAATAATTATATGTCCATAAACAAGCATTTTTTGCAGACTTGCAGAATACATACGTACATTGTAAGTATATACATTCATATATGTGTATAGTGATAAATGTTGCAGTATTCTATCTTACTTAAAAATTATCCAGGCATCCAAAGATTATTCATTAATTAGTTGATTTACTATCAGTTTATTTTAAAATTACTAAGAATCTTGGAAGTTATTTTTTTAAGCAGAAATATTATAGAGTATGTTAAAATAATTTTAAAATTGTGTTTTATTTTGGTTGAAAACATAATTTAACAATTTTCCAAATCATGATTATGAAAAAGTGATATTAGATAATTTGATTAGTAAGTAAATATAAGAAATTTAGAAATTTCAGAATAACTAGTCACTTTATAATAAAACAGAAATCTTGCAAAATTAAAATATATGCATATACTTAATATATTAATATGTTTGAGAAAGCCTACATATGGTAATTTTGAAATAAAATGGCCAAGCAAACCAGCTTGATCCATAAAAAAAAAATTACTTTTATTAGGTAAACTGGAATTTTTATATTAAATTGCCTATGGGCTAATTATTTTTTCAAAAGGGACACTTTATACTTAAAAACATGTATAAGTAAATTATTTAGAAGATAAGTCATCCTATTTGTAAAATGACCATTTTGTTGTCAATAGAATATAAGCTGATGTTTCATTTTTTATTTAGATTTTTGAAATTGATTGTTGCTCTATTGCCCAGGCTGGAATGCACTGACATAATCCTGGTTCACTCCAAACTCTGCCTCTCTGATTCTAGCGATTCTCATGCCTCAACTTCCCAAGTAGCTAAGATTACAGGCACCTGCCACCACACCTGGCTAATTTTTGTACGTTTAGTAGCAGTGAAGTTTCACCATGCTGGCCAATCTTGTTTCAAACTCCTAACATCAGGAATTCACTTCCTCTCCGTCTCCCAAAGTGCCGAGATTAGAGGCATGGACCACCGTGCCCAATCCAAACTGTTTTTTGTTTGTTAGTGTTCTTGTTGTTTGTTTATATTCAGAATCTCAAGGTCAATAAAATGTCAATGTTTCCAAATGCTTTTTAAAATTATTTATTTATTTATTTATTTTACTCTATTTTAAATACTGGAGTACATGAGGAGATACTGCAGGACTGTTGCATAGGTACACACATGCCATGGTGTTTTGTGCATCAATTTTTCCACCACCTACATCAGGCATTTCTCCCATTGTATCCATCCCAACCCTCCCTGCCCATCATTGTGCCTCAGTGTTCCAACCCAAAAAAGACCCCAGTGTTAGATGTTCCCCTACATGTGCCCATGTATTCTCATTGTTTGACACCCATCTATGAGTGAGAATAGGCAGTGTTTGGTTTTCTGTTCCTGTGTCAGTTAGCTAAGAATGGTGGTTTCCAGATATATATAACTCCTTATTTTTTAAGGTTGCATAGTATTCTATGCTGTATATTTGCACATTTATTTGTCCAGTCTATCATTCATGCATATTTAGGTTGGTTACAGATCTTTGCTATTGTAAACAGTGCCACAATGAGCATGCAAGTGAATTGGTCTTTATAAGAGAAAAATGTAAAATTCTTTGGTTATATAGCCAGTAATGGGATTGCTTGATCAAATGGCATTTCTAATTCTAGGTCCTTGAGGAATCACCACACTGTCTTCCACAATGGTTGAACTAATTTACACTCCCACCAACAGTGTTAAATTGTTCTTACTTCTCCACATTGTCTCTAGCATCTGTTGTCTCCAGAATTTTTAATGATAGTCATTCTAACTGGCATGAGATGGTATCTCAATATGGTTTTGATTTACATATCTCTAATGACTGATAATGATGAGCATTTTTTCATAAATTTGCTGGCCTCATATACATACATCCTCTTTTGAAAAGTACTGATCATATCCTTCACCAACTTCTAAAGGTTTTTTTTCTTCTTGTAAATCTGCTTTATTTCTTTGCAGATTCTGCATAGTACCCTTTGTCAGATAGATATATTGCAAATTTTTTTTTTCCATTCTGTTGGATCTCAGTTCACTCTAATGATTTCTTCTTTTGCTGTGCAGAAACTGTCAAGTTTACTTAGATCAAATTTGTCTATTTTGGCTTCTGTTACCATTGCTTTTGGTGTTTTATACATGAAGTTCTTGCTGATGCCTATGGACTGAATGTTTTTGCCTAGGTTTTATTCTAGACTTTTTATGGTATTATGTTTTATGTTTAAATCCTTAATACATCTGGAGTTAATTTTTGTGTAACGTGTAAGGAAGGAGTCCAGATTCAGCTTTCTGCACATGGCTAGCCAGTTTTCCCAACACCATTTATTAAACATGGAATCCTTTCCCCATTGCTTACTTTTGTTGGTTTTTTGTTGTTTTGTTCTGTTTTCCAGTTTTGTAGATGTGTGGCGTTACTTCCAGAGCCTCTGCTCTGTTTTATTTGCCTATGTCTCTGTCTTGGTACCAGTATCATAATGTTTTGATTACAGTAGCCTTGTATCATAGTCTGAAGTCAGGTAGCATGATGTCTCCAGCTTTGTTCTTTTTGCTAAGGATTGCCTTGGCTTTGAAGACTTTTTTCTGGTTTTAGATAAAGTTTGAAGTGTTTTTTGTTTGTTTGTTTGTTTGTTTGTTTTTCTCTGTTATGTGAAGAAAGTCAATGATAGTTTGATGTGGATAGCATTGTTTCTATAAATTACTTTGGGCAGTCTGGTCATTTTCATGATACTGATACTTTCTAATCCTGAGCATGAAATGTTTTTCCATCTGTTAGTGTTCTCTCTTACTTCCTTCAGCAGCGGTTTGTAGTTCTTCTTGATGAGATCCTTTAGTTCCTTTGTTAGTTGTATTCCTAGATATTTTATTCTCTTTGTAGCAATTGTGAATGGAAGTATATTCTTGATTTAAATCTCTGGTAGCCTGTTATTAATACGTAGAAATGCTTGTGTTTTCTGCACAGTGATTTTGTATCCTGAGACTTAGCTGAAGATGCATATCAGTTTAAGGATATGTTGGGCTGAGACAATGGATCTTCTAAATATTCAATCATGTCATTTGCAAATAGAGACAATTTGACTTCTTCTTTTCCTAAAAGAATACAGTTTATTTCTTTTTCTTGCCAGATTACTCTGGCTAGAACTTCCAATACTATATTGAATAGGTGTGGTGAGAGAGGGCATCCTTGACTAGTGCCACATTTCAAAGGGAATGCTTTCAGGTTTTGCTCATCAAATAGCTTTTATCATTTTGAGGTACATTTCATCAATACTTAGTTTATTGAGAGATTTTAGTATAAAGGGCTGTTGAATTTTGTGAAAGGCTGTTCAGTTTTGTCAAAGGCCTTCTCTGCATCTATTGAGGTAATCATGTGGTTTTATCTTTGGTTCTGTTTATGTGATGGATTTCATTTATAGTCTTGCCTATATTGAACCAGACTTTCATCCCTGAGATGAAGCCTACTTGATAGTGACGGATAAGCTTCTTGATGTGCTGTCACATTTAGTTTGCAAATATTTTGTTGAAGACTTCTGCTTTTATGTTCATCATAGTTACTGGCCTAAAATTTCCTTTTTTAGTCGAGTCTGGGCTGGCTTTTGATATCAGGATGATATTGGTCTCATAAAATGAGTTAGGGAGGATTCCCTCTTTTTGTATTGTTTGGAATAGTTTTAGAAGAAATGATACTTGTTCCTTTTCTTACATCTGAAAGAATTTGGCTGTGAACCCAACTGGACCTGGATTTTTTTTTTTTTTTTTTTTGGTTGGTAGCCTATTAATTGCTCTCCCAACTTCAGCTTATTATTATTCTGTTCAGGATTTCAACTTCTTTCTGGTTTAATCTTTGGAGGGTGCAAGTGTCCAGGAATTCATCTATTTCTTTCGGGTTTACTGGTTTATGTGCATAGAGTTGTTTGTAGTAATCTGTGATGGTAATTTGTATTTTCATGGAATCAGTGGTGGTGTCCCATTTATCAATTTTTATTACATCCATTTGATTCTTCTCTCTTTTCTTTTCTTTCTTTTTTTTTTTTTTTCTTTTTTTTTTCTTAGTCTGGCTAGTAGTCTGTCTATTTTGTTGATTTTTGCAAAAGAGAAAGATCCTGGATTTACTGATTTTTTGAAGGGCTTTTGTGTTTTAGTTTCCTTCAGTTCTGCTCTGATCTTAGTTATTTATTGTCTTCTGCTAGCTTATAAGCTTTTATTTCTTCTTTTCTTTCTTTTTCTTTTTCTTTTTTTTTTTTTTTATTTTTTTGATATTGCTTGTCCAGCTCTTTCAATTTTGACATTACTGTACAGTGTCAATTTTGAATCTTTCCTCACTTCTCAAGTGGGCACTTATTGCTACAAATTTTCCTCTAGACACTGCTTTAAATGTGTTCCAGACATTCTGGTACATTGTGTCTTTGTTTTCATTGGTTTCAAATAACATCTTTATTTCTGCCTTAATTTCATTGTTTATACAGTAGTCATGCAGAGTCAGTTGTTCATTTTTCATTTAGTGGTACTGTTTGAGTGAGTTTATAATCTTGAGTTCTAATTTGATTGAGCTGTGGTCTGAGAAATTGTTTGTTAAGATTTCTATTCTTTTGCATTTGCTAATGAGAGGTTTACTTCCAATTATGTGGTCAATTTTATAGTAAGTGTGACGTGGTGTTGAAAATAATGTGTGTTCTGCAGATTGGGGGTGGAGAGTTCTGGAGATGTCTATTTGGTCCACTTGGTCCAGATCTGCATTCAACTCCTGGATATTTTTGTTAATTTTCTGTGTTGTTTATCTATCTATGTAGGCAGTGCAGTGTTAAAGTCTCCTCACTATTCTCATGTGGGAGTCTAAGTGTCTTTGTCGGTCTTTAAGAACTTGTTTTATGTTTCTGTGTGCTTCTGTTTTGGGTGTATATGTAATTGGGGTAGTTAGCTTTTCTTGTTGCATTGATCCTTTACCATCATATAATGTCCTTCTTTGTCTCTTTTGATCATTATTGATTTAAAGTACATTTTTTTCAGACACTAGGATGGCAAACTCTGCTTTTATTTCCCTCTCTATTTCCTTTGTAAATCTTTCTCCCTCCCTTTATTTTTAGTTCATGTGTGTCTTTGCTTGTGAGATGGATTTTCTGAATACAGCACACTGATGAGTCTTAACTTTTTATGGTTTGCTAGTCTGTGTCTTTTGATTGTGGCATTTAGGTCATTTACATTTAACATTACTATTATTATATGTGATGTGAATTTGATCCTGCCATTTTGCTACTGGTTGGTTGTTTTGCAAATTAGTTGACACAGTTTATTCATTGCATGGTTGGGCTTTACTATTTGGTACGTTTTTGCAGTGGCTGGTACTGGTTGTTTCTTTCCATTTATGGTGCTTCTTTCAGGAGCTCTTGTAGGGCAGGTATGGTGGTGATGAAATCTCTCAGCAATTGCTTGTCCATAAAGAATTTTATTACTTTCACTTATTGTCTTGTGGGTTGAAAGCTGTTTTCTTTAAGAATATTGAATATTGGCTCCTACTATCTTCTGGCTTGTAGAGTTTCTGCCAAGAGGTCCACTGTGAGTCTGATGGGCTTCCCTGTATGGGTGACCCAGTCTTTCTCTCTGGCTGCTTTGGGCATTTTTAAGTTGATTTCATTGCTGATGAATCTGACAATTATGTGGCTTGGGGTTGCTCTTCCGTAGGGATATATTTGTGTTGTTTTCTGTGTTTCCTGGTTTTGAATGTTGACCTGAATTGCTACATTGGAGAAGTTTTTCAGGAGAATTTTTTTTTAATTTTCCTTTTCTTTTTTATTGCATTTTAGCTTTGGGGGTACATGTGAAGAACATGAAAGATTGTTGCATAGGTACACACATGGCAGTGTGGTTTGCTCCCTTCCGTCCCCTCACCTGTATCTGTCATTTCTCCCCATGCTATCTCTTCCCACCTCCCCACTCCCCCGTCTCTCCCCCATTTCCCCCCAACAGACCCCATCGTGTAGTGTTCCCCACCCTGTGTCCATGTGTTCTCATTGTTCAACACCAGCCTATGAGTGAGAACATGTAGTGTTTGATTTTCTGCTCTTGTGTCAGTTTGCTGAGAATGATGGTTTCCAGGTTCATCCATGTCCCTACAAAGGATGCGAACTCATCGTTTCTGATTGGCTGCATAATATTCCATGGTGTATATGTACTGCATTTTCCCTATCCAGTCTATCGTCAATGGGTATTTGGGTTGGTTCCAGGTCTTTGCTATTGTAAACAGTGCTTCAATGAACATTCGTATGCATGTGTCCTTATAGTACAATGATTTATAATCCTTTGGATATATACCCAGTGATGGGATTGCTGGGTCAAATGGGATTTCTATTTTTAGGTCATTGAGGAAACACCACACTGTCTTAAACAATGGTTGAATTAATTTACACTCCCACCAACAGTGTAAAAGTGTTTCTATTTGTCCACATCCTCTCCAGCATCTGTTGTCTCCAGATTTTTTCATGATCGCCATTCTAACTGGTGTGAGATGGTATGTCAGTGTGGTTTTGATTTGCATTTCTCTAATGACCAGTGATGATGGAGCATTTGTTCATATGTTTGTTGGTCTTCTGTATGTCTTTTTTTGTAAAGTGTCTGTTCATATCCTTCGCCCATTTTTGAATGGGATTTTTTTTTTTTTTCTTGTAGATCTGTTTTAGTTCTTTGTAAATTCTGGATATCAGCCCCTTATCAGATGGTAGACTGCAAAAAATTTTTCCCATTCTGTTGGTTGCCAATTCACTCTAATGACTGTTTATTTTGCCGTGCAGAATCAGTGGAGTTTGATTAGGTCCCATTTGTCTATTTTGACTTTTGTTGCCATTGCTTTTGGCGTTTTGGTCATGAAGTCCTTGCCTACACCTATGTCCTGAATGGTTTTGCCTAGATTTTCTTTTAGAGTTTTTATTTTTTTATTTTATTTTATTTTATTTTATTTTATTTTATTTTAATTTTTTGAGGGGGAGTTTCACTCTTGTTACCCAGGCTGGAGTGCAATTGCGCAATCTCAGCTCACTGCAACCTCCACCTCCTGGGTTCAGGCATTTCTCCTGCCTCAGCCTCCTGAGTAGCTGGGATTAGGATAATATTCTTAAGAGTGTTTTCCAGATTGAGTTCAGCCTCCTCATCACCTTTAGGTACACTGATCAAGAATAGAATAGTTCCTTTTTTTTTTTTTTTTTTTTTTTTTTTTCCAACTAATCCTATATTTCTTGGATGCTTTGTTTATTTCTTTTCACTCTTTTTTCTCTAATCTTGTCTTCTCATTTTATTTGATTGAATTGATCTTCAATCTCTGGTATTCTGTCTTCTGCTTGACTGATCTGGCTACTGAGAATTGTGTATGAGTTGCAACACCCTCATAGTGTGTTTTTCACCTCTATGAAGTCGTTTATGTTATCTGAGCTAGTTAGCATTGTGTCTAATATTCTCAAGATTTTTTATTTCTTTACATTGAATTAGAACATGTTCCTTTAGCTCAGAGAATTTTGTTATTATCCACCTTTTGAAGCCTGCTTCTGTCAATTTGACATACTCATTGTCTATCTTGTTTTTTTTTTTGTTTTTGTTTTTGTTTTTTTTTTTCTTTTTTTTTCCTTGCTGGTGTCTAGTTATGATCCCTGGGAGAAAGAGAGACATTCTGGTCTTTGATGATTTTATTATATTTGCACTGTTTTCTTCTCATCTTTATAGATTTATCTACCTTTGATCTTTCAAGTTGGTGATTTTTGATGTATCTCTGAGTAGAAATCCTTTTTGTTGATGTTGAAGCTATTTATTTTTGTTTTATAGTTTTTCTTCTAACAGAACCTTGCAGTGTATGAGGATTTTTTGTTTTTGTTGTCATGCAGGGTTCAGAGAACTACTAGAGGAAGCAGTCTGTCCCTTGCGTACCAGCAGAGACACTGCTGGGACTTTGCAATCAGCCTAGCTGCTGTGTGTAGGCTAACTCTGGCTTTGGTTTATGCAGTTGAGATTAAACCCACCTTCAGTATGGTGAATGTCTTTTCCCCCATTGAGCTCAATCATGCTATGTCAAGCTTGAACTGATGTGCTAGCTGGGCAAGTCTCAAGTGAGAAGGCTTCAGTTTGCTCTTGTTTGTGCATGTGGGATCTGCCAAACTGTATCACCTGTCTCCCTGCTTTCAGCTTTTCCTCTTTCTAGGGAGCAGGTTACCTGTCCTGCTGGTACTCTCAATGTTAGCCAAAATCTTCACCCAGTTCTGTCCTGACAACTGAGTGCCGGATTGGCTGGAGCTATTGCTCAGCTCTATACTGGCAACTCACAGCACTTCTCAGCCTGGAGGCATTCTCTCAGACTGTGGGTTGCAAAGGGAAGGGGAGAAACACAGGATTTGAATGGGAGTTCTGA
Source organism: Saimiri boliviensis (assembly GCF_048565385.1). NCBI lineage: Eukaryota > Metazoa > Chordata > Mammalia > Primates > Cebidae > Saimiri > Saimiri boliviensis. Next base: position 14,999,738 of record NC_133471.1, on the reverse strand, counting down.
GGAGGTAAATTCCCTAATCTTCCAATCAGTCATATTTCCCAGGTGGGACATCACCAGTCCCTGCCTTGGTTCCCCTTCTCTGGGCTACACCAATGCCCAACCAATCCCATTGAAAGTAACTTGGTACGTCAGTTGGAAACGTGGAGTTTACTGATATTCTGTGTCTCTTTTGCTGAAAGCCACATTCAGGACCTGTCTTTATTTGACCATCTTGGTGGAAGTCTATCATATATGTGTATGTGCATATGTGTGTGTGTCTCTGTGTGTGTGTATAATAAATATGTGTATATATATTTATTTATATAATAAATGTGTGTATATTTTCTGTATATCATAAATGTGTATATAATATATATACACACACATATATAGATACACACACATATGTGTATGTATTTATTTATTTATTATACTTTAACTTCTAGTTTACATGTGCAGATTTGGCATAATTTTATATATATATATATATATATATATATATATATCTGCCATGGTGGTTTGCTGCATATATCCCCCTTCAACTGCATTAAATATATCTCCTTACAATTTTCCTCCCCAATGTCCCCAACATGTGCTATCTCTTCCTTAGCACGCCCTCCCCAATTACCCAACAAATCTTTGTGTGTGATGTTCTCCTTCCTGTGTCCATGGGTTCTCGTTGTTCAATATCCAATTATGAGTAAGAATATGCAGTGTTTGATTTTTTGTTATTGTGTCAGTTAGCTGAGAATAATGGTTTTCAGCTCTATCCATGTCCCTGCAAAGGGTATGAAATTATGCTTTTATATGGCTACATAGTATTTCATGGTGTATATGTCACACATTTTCTTTATTCAGTCTCTCATTGATGGGCATATAGGTTTGTTCCAAGTCGTTGCTATTGAAAACTGTCTCAACAAACATACATGTACATGAGACTATATGATGGAAAGATGTATATTTCTTTGGGTATATACTCAATAATAGAATTTCTGGATCAAACAGTATTTCTGTATCTAGATCCTTGAAGAACTGACACAATGTCTTCCACCGTGGTTGAACTAATTTACACCTGCCACAACACTGTAAAAGCATTCCTTTTTCTCCAAAGGCTCTCCAGCATTTGTTGTTTCCAGATTTTTTAATGATTATTGTTCTAACTGACATAAAATGGTATCTTAATACAGTTTTGATTTGCATTTACCTAATGACCAATGATGAAGAGCATTTTTTTTATGTTTGTTGACTGCATAAATGTCTTCTTTTGAAAATTGTCTGTTCATATCCTTCCCACACTTTTTAATGTGATTTTTTTTCTTGCAAGTTTGTTTTACTTCATTATAGCTTCTAGTTATTAGGCCTTTGTCAGAAAAGTCCCTTATAAAAACTTTCCTATTCTGTTGGTTGTCCATGCACTCCAATGATTGTTTCTTTGTCTATGAAGAAATCCTTAAGTTTTATTAGATCTCATTTGTGTATTTTAGTTTTTGTTGCCATTGCCTTTGGTGTTTTAGTCATGAAGTCCTCATCTATGCCTCTGTCCTGAATGGTATTGCCTATATTTTCTTCTAGAGTTTTTATGGCGTTATGCATTATGTTTAGATCTGTAACTCATCTGGACTTTATTTTTAATAAGGTGTAAAGAAGGGATCTAGTTTCAACTTTCTGCAAATGGCTACCCAGTTTTCCCAACACCATTTATTAAAAAAGGGAATTCCTTTACCATCACTTTTGTCAGGGCTGTAAAAGATTAGATTGTTGTAGAGGTGTGACATTACTTTCAAGGCCATTATTCTGTTCCATTCGTCTATATTTCTGTTTTGGTACCATTACTATACCGTTTTTATTATTTTAGCCTTGTGGTATAGTTTGAAGTCAGGTACTGTGAGGCCTACAGTTTTGTTCTTTTTGCTTAGTGTTGTCTTTACTATGCAGGCTCTCTTTTGGTTTCATATAAAATTTCAGGTGATTTTTTCCAATTATTTGAAGAAGGTCAATGGTACATTGATGAGGAGAGCATTGAATCTAAAAATTATTTGAGACAGTATGGCCAAATTTACAATATAAATTCTTTCTAACCTTGAGCATAGAATATTTTCCATCTTTTTGTGTCCTCTCCTTTTTGCTTGAGCAGTGGTTTGTAGTTCTCCTTGAAGAAGAGGTCCTTCATGTCTTTTGTTAGTTGAAGTCATAGTTATTTTATTCTCTTTGTAGCAATTGTGAATGGGATTTAACTTATAATTTAGTTCTCTGTCTGTTATAGGTGTAGGATAAAAATGCTTGTAATTTTTGTGCATTGATTTTGTATCCTGAGACTGCCAAAGTTGCTTATCATCTAAAATAGATTTGAGGCTGAAACCATGAGGTCTTCTAAATATTCAATTATGTCATCTGCAATTAGAGAAAATTTGACTTCCTCATTTTCTAATCATATACCATTTATTTCTTGTTCTTGCCTGATTGCTTTGGATAGAAATTCCAATACTATGTTGAATAGGAATGGTGAGAAAGGGCACACCTGTCTAGACCCAGTTTTCAAAGGGAATGCTTCCAGTTTTGCCCATTCAGTATGATTTCAGCTATGTGTTTTTGATAAACAGATTTTATTATATTGAGGTATGTTACATCAATGTCTAGTTTATTAAGAGATTTTAACCCACAGAACTGTTAAATCTTGTCAAAGGCCCTTTTCTGCAACTATTAAAATAATAATGTGTTTTTTGTCTTTGGTTCTGTTTATGTGAGGGATTGCTTTTATAGATTTTCATATATTGAAACAGTCTTATATCCCTGGGATGAAGCTACTTGATTGCAATAAATAATCTTTTTAATGTGCTGTTTCATTTGGTTTGCAAGTATTTTATTGAAGACTTTTGCATCTATGTTCATCATGGATATTGGCCTGAAATTTTCTTTTTAAACTGTCTGTCTGTCAGGTTTTGATATCAAGATAATTTTGTGCCTTAAAATGTGTTAGAGAGGATTCCTTCTTTCTATATTGTTTGAAATAATTTCAAAACGAATGGTACTAGCTCCTCTTTGTATGTCTGGTAGAATTCGATTGTGAACCCATATGAACCTGGAGTTTTTTTTTTTTTTTTTTTTTTTTTTTTTTTTTTTTTTTTTTGGTTGGTAGACTACTAACTGCTGCCTCAATTTCACACATCGTTATTGGTCTATTCAGGTATTCTACTTCTTTCTGGGTTAGTCTTAGGAGGATGTAAGTGTCCAGTAATTTATCTGTTTCTTTTAGAATGTGCCTAGAGTTACTTGAAGTAATATCTGACGGTAGTTTGGATTTCTGTGGAATCCATTGTAATATGACCTTTATCATTTTTTCTTGAATCTGTGAGATTCTTCTCTGTTTTGCTTTTTATTAGTCTGGCTAGTGGTCTATCTTTTTTGTTGATCTTTTCAGAAAACCAGCTCCTGGACTTATTTATTTCTTGAAGAGTTTCTTCTGTCTTTATCCCTCTCAGTTCTGGTCTGTTCACGTTATTTCTTGTCTTCTGCTAGATTTTGAATTTGTTTAATCTTGCTCCTCTTGTTTCTTTTAATTGTGACATTAGGTGTCAAATTTAGATCTTTTCTTGCTTCTAATGTGGGCATTTATTGCTATAAATTTCCCTCAAGACACTGCTTAAAATGTGTCCCAGACATTATGGTATATTGTGTCTCTGTTCTCATTGACTTCGAATAACATCTTTATTTCTGCCTTCATTTCATTATTTAACCAGTATTTATTCAGGAGCAGGTTGTTCAGTTTTTTTTTGTAATTGTGTGTTTTTTAGTGAGTTTCTTAATCCTGTATTCTAATTTGATTATAGTCTAATCTGAGAGACTCTTTGTTAAAATTTCCATTCTTTTGCATTTGGTGAGGAGTGACTTGCTTCCAATTATGTGGTTACTTTTAGAGTAAGTGTGATGCTGTGCTGAGAAAAATGTATATTATGTTGGTTTGTGGTGGAGAGTTCTGTAAATGTCTATTAGGTCCACTTTGTTCAAATCTGATTTCAAGTCCTCAATATCCTTGTTAATTTTTTTTCTCATTTATCTGTCTATATTGATAGTAGAGATTTAACGTCTCCCACTATTATTGTGTGGGAATCTAAATCTGTTTGTAGGTAGGTAAGAATTTGCATTATGAACCTAGGTCCTCCTGTATTGTGTGTATATATATTTATGATAGTTATATCTTCTTGTTTCACTGATTCCTTTAGTGTTATGTAATGTTTTCTTTGTCTCTTTTGATCTTCGGTGGTTTAAAGTCCATGTTCTAAGACTGGAATTGCAAACTGCTTTTTCTTGCTTGCTTCCTCTTGACTTTCTAGGTAAATTTATCTCCAGCTCTTTATTTTGAGTGTATGTATATCTTTGCACATGAGATAGGTCTTCTGTATACAGTATATGGATGCATCTTTACTCTTTATCTAATTTGGCTATCTATGTCTTTTGATTGAGTCACATAGCCCCTTTATATTTAAGGTTACTATTGTTATGTGTAGAATTTCATCCCACCATTTTGAAACTATCTGATTGTGTTGCCAGTTAGTTGACCAAGTTTCTTAATTCTGTCAATGGTCTATACCATTTGGTACTGTTTTGGCAGACACCCCTCCCCCACTTAGTTCAACTGTCCCAGGTTGAACTCAAACTGCTGTGCTGGCTATGAACATCTCAAGCCAGTGAGTTTCAGTTTGCTGTTCTTAGTGGGGGTTGGATCTGCTAAGCCAGATCACTTGGCTCCCTGCCTTCAATATTCCACAAACTTTTTTGCTGGGGAATGGCTGGCTTTGTCTTGTAGGCATTCCAGGAACTGGATAAAATGGCTGCCCAGTTTTATACTAAAAACCATGGTGATTGTTATCTCTGGTGGGAATTTTCTGGTCTGTGGGGTGTAAAGACCTTGGGAGGAGTGCAGTTTTTGAACCAGAGTGCTGGAGTGGCTGGAACAGTCCCCGATGTCCTGTTTGTTGGGAGGGTGATGCTCTAGCTTGTTGCACTTCCTGCGTGAGGCATCATCCCAACCTGTCTCAAATTGTCCTCCTTGATCTACACCCACTGTCCAAAAATTACCATAGAAAAGAACTTGGTACATCAGGTGAAATATGGATATCATTCACCTTCTGCCTTGCCCTCACTGGAAACTATGCTCCGGAGCTGTCTGTACTTTTTCAGCCAACTTTGGGAGAGTTCCCCAACAAAGACCTCCAAATGCATTTGAAGGGAATGCAGCCTACAGATGCTTTGTTACTATTTAGAAACAGAGATAAGACAAGACATCCTTCAGATCGCTTTCCTTTTTTCTTGGTGTGACTTAGGATAAATAGAAAATGTTAAAGCATTAGTCTTTTCCATCTCCTGTCTCATCTGGGTCCCAGAAACTGTCATAAGTTCTGAATATAAATGCAAGCATAATATTGACTCATGGATTGAGCTAGTCAGCAGAACTTGGCATTCTCACAAAGCTTTCTCCCCTGCCTTTTTACTGAACCCATTGATCCCAAAGGAATTTCAAAGTACTCCATTGTTAGCATGCCTAGTTCTGATGACTAGCTCAATCCATGAGTCAATACTATGCAGTCATTTAGTAGTAGTATTCTACTATCATTTAGTAGTAAAATTTGTGCAAGAATTTTTAATGGAGAAAGTGTCCTCATACTAACTTTGGTCTCCATATCTATGTTCCCAGAAAAATATGAAAATCTCAGAGAATGAGACAAATTGACTGTCAAACATTTTAAGACCCACATTAGTGGAATGCAAAACCAGTGCCTAAGAGTGTAGAAATTTGTGCCTAAGAAGAGTGTAGAAACTAAATTGTTCTTCATTAGACGGGAAGATAAACTAAGCTAAAATTTGTCCTTTTACAGTATCTTTTTTCCAAGAATAAAAGTGAAGGCTGCCTGTTTGCAGATAGCATATGGGACCTAATCACTGATACGTAAATTTAAATAGGAAATAAACAGGAAAACACTAAGTTTTGGACAATGAGTTGCCATCATTTTTTGTAAAATACACATCTCATTTCACCAGCCATTTATCACCAGACTGGCTAAGGTGATAAAAACCCCATCTCAACTAAAAATACAAAAAACTAGCCAGTTGGGGTGAAAGGCACCTGTAATTGCTGCTACTTGGGACGTTGAGGTAGGAAATTCACTTGAACCCAGGAGGTGGAGGATGCAGAAAGCTAAGTCTTCACAACTGTACTACAACCTTGATGCCAGGAGGAAAACACCATCTAAAAAGTAAGTACATAAATAAATGAAATGAATAGAAAATCTAACTCCAAATTCTTTTCAGTCAGAGTTAAAAAGAGAGATTTTGGGCTTGATAGATTGTCTCCACTGTATGCCTTCCAACAGGCAAAAACTAACTGGTCTCATAATGCAGTTGTTACATGGAAGAATATAATATCTTATTTAAAAAAAACCCCACAAATATAGAAAAGATTATTCACTTGGGATAAAATATCCTCCCATACAATGCCATGAATATCTATTATTGAAAGACAAAATGGCCTTATAAGTAAAAATTTATACTTAAATTTTAAATTTCCCTTAGTTCAGGAAAATTACCAAAAAAACCTTATTTGAATTTCATTTCTGATTATTAAGTCATCACGTGGCTTTACCCAGAAAAATTGATGCCTAAATGGTAAAAATGCCCACAACATTGTATATAAAGTATTTATAAAGACATAATAGCTGTGAAAAGAAAATGGTATATTTTATTGTGGAAGTCCTTGTGCCAACAGCCTGATGAGCTCTCAGGGAACAGATTTCATCTAATAGAAATAAGGTAACACCAAGGTGTTTCCTCAACCAGAAACTTTTAGTTTCCCTATGTTCTCCTTTAAATCCCATGTTATTGTCCAGCTCTTTATGAAAGAAAACTAAAATAAAACAAGCAAGACACTTTCAAAATAAATTTGGAAGTTTTAAAATCCACCCTTACCTTCCTGAAGAATTATTTTATTCTCAGCCCCTGCAGCAATATATATTGTAGCAGTGCCAATGCACCATGCACCAAGATGTATGTAACAGTATAATCTCTTTTGTCTGAAATTATACCCAATAATCTTTGTCTTACAACCAAAAAAAAAAAAAAAAAAAGAATTAAGAAGCTCATGCAGAAATGCAAGATTAAAGCCAAAGAAATAAGTAAAAGATGAAAGCACTCTGCCAGTGAAAAAATATATATAGCATATAGCAGGTTCAACCAGTAGTCTCTTCTCTACTCATTTGCCTGGTGAATCTAGTTAATCTACTCAAAGGCCTTTATACATCAGTTAGCTAAAACGAAGAAATCAGCTTATTTTGTGTTCTTATTTCTTACATTGTACCCTAGATATCTTCCCTGACATGTCTGGACAAGTCTGGGCAAAGCTTGAATTATAGCATGCTCCTCTTTCCTTATTATAAGTATTTTTACCTCTTCAGCATTCTGCAAGCCACTTTCTCTTTTCTTTTATTCTCCACTGCCCTTAACTCTTCTGAAAGTTTTAAATTGTTAGCCAATTGGTTATACTGTAGAATACTAGGTTCAGTTTCAGGCACTGGAATCTGGACAAAGCAATAAATCTTGATGCATTAGACATAAATATGTCTGCTCTCTCTTTTTTTAATTGCACTCTCATGGCAAGACTGCTAGAAAGCAGTTCCCTTTCAGCAGAAAGCAACAGAAAATCTTGCTGAGAAATCTTTCATCTGAATGGTGATTCTTTCCTGTGAAATTGAAAGATAAGCACCTATTCCTAACAGTCAGTAGGCTTTTTTGAAGAACATGTAATTCAACTTGTCCCAGGGTCTTGGCTTGAGATTAATGAGATAACTTAGCCTAGGATCCTTTTCCATTATAATCAGGAGCTGAATCCAAAATTTTTAGTGTCTACTGAGACTGTCCCATAACGTAGCAGGAGCTGACATTAAAGCTTTTACCAAGAGTTTGGTCCAGGCCTAATCAGAAACTAAACTAATAATTTATAAAAGCTGATCTCACATTCCAAAAAGAAAATTAAAAGTGTCAAGCACAACCTACCACAGTCCACTGTTTTTACTCCCTGAACAGACAGAAAACTAGTTTCTGAGAGCCCACAAATTAAATAAAGGACAAGGGTGTTTTGCCAGGTCTTACTTTCTTGTCTTAGTGAGCCTGAGGTTTGCACAAGATTTTTATCTGAATGGTCTGAAGGTTCTGTAGAGGCATGGATGTGTCTCTGTTAAAAATCCCTGTGTTAGTTATCTTACTAGGATCTGCATCCTGATTTCTTTTTCAGACTGCTTGTTTTTCAGGTTATGTGTAAATGAGGCACTGACCTGTAGGCTGAAGATTTTCCAGGAACACTTTTCTTGCTGTCTCCATAAGTCAAGGTAGCTTTTTCCTCTCAAACACCAAATCTGGCTACTTTAGGCTTTTACAATAAGAAATATGAAAAGAGGTAGCAGAAAAAGAGAATACAATGAAAAAGAGACCCTAGTGACCACAATACATTCTTATAAAATCCAGGTCCATAAGGGTACCTGCTAACTGCTATCTGAGTCAAGAAAGGACATTTTAGCAATAAATACTGAGACAACAAGAAGCCACCTCAACACTGTCCAAACTGTGGTGGTGACCAATAAAAGGAGTGCTGTTTCAGAGGCACACATAACTAGGTCCAGAATTCATCTCTCAAATGTACCATCAGGAATGATAGTTCCTGGATATCTTGTCTGCAGCTCTAAGAACTACCACACTTTTCAGGAACCTTGGGTGATGCTGGGGTTGGAAGGAAGGAAGATAGACTTTCTTTTGGAAACTGAAGGAGTCTCTTTGTCCACCTCTCCAATCAAGGCCTTCTCTTTTCCCATAAAGTGACAATAATTAATGTGTTTTTAAATTATTTTCCCCAAGATTTTCTCAGCCCATCAGTTACAGTTGGAACACCTTCTATTTACTAATGCCAATTTAATTATTTCCAAGAATCTCAATTTATAACTAGATAAAGATATTTTGGCTCATATAAAAGCCACCATCTTAATGGCTACCCTTTGTCTCACTTTAGTGGAAACCAATTCTATCTACAATGTGTGAGATGTCAAAAAAAAAAAAAATGCTGGACTACAGATACCATACAAATTTATATTTACATTAAGAATTTTACTATGGTTTTTAGACAGAGGCCCTATTTCACAAAGCCGAGAATAGAAAAGGGCTAGCAGCCATCATAAATAACTAACTATATGAAAAGCACTTCTTTAAACCCTGCCACAGCCTTTACCAAACCCCAAATATTAAGAGTAAACCAAATGAGAAATGGAGTTTAGTTAAGAATGTTTTTCTCACTAATGAGGAAGTTTTTTAAAATCTATCTGATTCTTATTAATTTCTGTACTTTGCTCACTCAAATTACCAAGAGGAATACTCGTTTACAATTTTGGACCTGAAGGATGCCCTTTTATTTATATCATTGCATTCTGGCTTCTAATATCTGAAAATGAGAATTACAATTGCCTTTGAGGATCTCTTCAATCAGGCTACACAGTTAACAAGAAACGTACTGCCACAGGGGTTTTAAAGAAGCCTCCACCTGTTTTAACAGATGTTATCAAAAGACCTCTCTGAATTCTCTCATTTTCAGGTTAAACTTTTATAATATGTTGAAGACATTTTTCTCTTTCCTTCACTTGAGTGGGCTTATCGATTTTCTAGCAAGCAGATATTATAAAGTCTCAAAGTCTTTATAAGTCTCAGTCTTGTCAGACCTCAGTAAAGTAATTGAACTCAGTTTCATAAAAAGAAACCAGAACATTAGTTGAGGAGAATATTTAGCCCATTTCTTCTTTTTCTTTCTCCAACTTCTAAATCAGCTAAGAGAATTTTAGGCATTACTGGCTTTTGCAGATTGTGAAGAATACTCAGGTATGGTAAAATGGGTAAACCTTTATATCATCTTATAAAATAAACTCAAGCAAGTGTGGCTCACTTTGTAATCTGGGCAACTAAAGATCAAATACTTTTAACTAGCAAAACAAGCCTTACTTGAAGCAACTTCCCTCAGTCTTACCATTAACTAAAAATTTAATGTTTATGTTTTATAAATGAAATAGATAGCTGTGAAGATGCCAGCTCAGGTCCACTGTTGAGTAAAGCAGTCAGTAAGTTAGCTAAGCAAGGACTTTGACTGGCTGCTTGAAGACTAAACAGTAGGCCTCCAATCAGTTGCCATGTGGCTGAGCTGGTATTGGAAACCACAAAGTTAACCATGGAAAATAATTTAACTTTTTACACCCAACATAATGTAACAGAACATCTATACTCAAAAGAAAGCTTCTGGATAACAATCTTTTTCTGAAATATCAAGCTTTTCTGCTGAAGAATTTGCAATTCGGTTAGAAACCTGACTTTGCCTGAACTCAGCTACTTTCTCTCCAGAAACATCTCAGAAACCTGATCAAGATTGTAAGCAGAGAGTCATGAAAATTTGTGAATCCTGAGAGGACCTCAAAGAAACTCCCTTAAAAAACCCAGAATTGATTCTCTGCAGATAGGAGCTCTTTCAGAAAACAAAAAACATCAAAGGCAGGGTGTGCAATAGTCAATTTGAATAACATTACTGAGAATGTTTCTCTATCTCCAGGCATAAATGCTGAGTTACTCGTCTTCATGAGGACAATCAAACAAAGTAGAACAAAACAAACAAAAACTATAGCATTTATACTGGTGCAAAGTATGTTTTTCTGGTCATCTATTTCCATGCCACCTGTTAAAAAGGAGTAAAATGCCTGTCTCCCATTAAATGTTATCAAAATAGAGCTATGTTATTTTCATTTTTCTTTTGTAGAAAGTAGCAAACCCATTGTTTCTATCAGAGTTTCCTTTTGTAAAATAGTTTCATAAAAGCTAATTAAGAGAGACTATTTAGGAGTAATTATTTTTGCTGTACATTATGCAAATAATTAGGTAAAATCTAAAATTATAATTTATTTTGATACTTCTTCAGGCCTTATCTAAGTTGCTTTTTAGAGAAATGAGAAATAAATAAAAATGTTTCAATTTTTTTTTTTTTCTTTCTAGTTGGAGTTTCTCTCTTATTGTTCAGACTAGAATGCAATATTATCATCTTGGCTCACCACAAACTCAGACTCCTAGGTTTAAGCAATTCTTCTGACTCAACCTCCCAAGTAGCTGGGATTGCAGGCATGCCTCACCACATCTGGCTAATTTTGTATTTTTGGTACAGAAGGGGTTTCTCCGTGTTGGTCCCACTAGTCTTGAACTCCATGTTGGTCATGCTAGTCTTGAACTCCTGACCTCAGGTGATGTGCATGCCTTAGCTATCCAAAGTGTTGAGATTTCAGGTATAAGCCACCTTGCCTGGAGTATATGTTTCAAATCTTATATATTTGCCATTATCTTCAGTATTTGCCTATAATTCAGACTATCCCTGTTGATTCCTGTGAGCCAGCCAGATATTTAAGTAGAAAATATAAAAAGATAACATTGTAAGATATGTAACGATATCCTTGTTGTGTACAATTATTCTATAAATCTTGCCAGATAATGAGAGTACATGATGGACTCATAATCAAGGATCTGTTTGTGGTTGGGTAGATAAAACCAAGAAAGTTCAGAAAAACCAAGAACTAATGGACTCAATACTTATTAGGCATAACTATAGCCCTCAGTTATGAGGACATGTCAGGAGCTTTAGAATTATTAAGCTATCCTTTTCTTCCCCTTACCTCATTTTAGCACATAAATTTTGATAATGAAAATTGTTTCCTCTTACATAGAGGCAATACAATTCTAATACTGCAAATACAACCACGTATGAATGCACAATGTTTTGGGAATCCCTACCCTTACCTCAGGGAGGGTTCTAGATTTTGTATTTACTTATATAATGACCCTCCTTAGCAGAAAATAGCTAAAGAAATTAGGGTCCAATCTCCCTAACAGCAGTTAGTATCTTCACACCTGAAGGTGACAATGAGAGAGAAAAGTTAGGTAGTTAGGCTGGGTTCTTGACAAAGCATTTTTAAACATAAATGTATCCTAGAAAAAGCAGACTATAGACACAGATTAGTAAACTTAAAGAATCATTCAGCCCAATCACATGTAGAAACAGGGCCCCAAATAGACATATTTTTGGGTTTTGTGCCTAAATGTATGCTCATGCAAAACTGATTAAGAAATAAGACCAAATATGAACACATATTTGTTCATTGTATAAGCAATGGACTTTCAATAAATAGTCACTTTTCGGTCGGGGGAGTACATGGTGTCCTGCAGTTAGTTTCAGTGGGGAATTGTCTTTTCTGAACAAACTTTGCACTTTAAGCTGAACCACTATGAATCATGTTAGCCCCTTATTAGTGTTGAGACAAGGTTGTGGGCCAAGCTTTCACTTCAGCACCTTATTGGCCCAAACAAGCTGAGTAATTCATTTCCCAAAATCAATCATCACATTATCTTATTTTCCAGTCTATGAAGACTGTAAACCCCAGTATCACAGTGGGCAATTATCTCGGGTTGTTTGGTTGGGAACTATTGTATTTTTCTTCTGAAACTTTCATTCCCACTTCAGTTTGTGTAGATATTTCTTAATTTTTTGGCACCAAGACAAATAACTCTGTGATACCTCACAATGAGAGATTGCTACATTGTGGTGCATTGGTGAATCTGCAACAGTGGAAGTCTGGAAATCGAGCCCTGGAATGGGTAAGTCTTGCTTGGACGATCTAATAATCTAGCTTTGAAGTAAAATTTGTGATTCTGCAGATAGACCACCTTCCAATGGTCACCACCACAGGCTGGACAGGGTTGATGTGGCATCCTTTTGTTTTCTTGGAAGTTCTTTCTGAAGTATCCTGACTTGCCACCCTGGTAGAGTTAGAAGGTGTAGCTGAAAAATTATAGAGTTTATAGACCTGTAATCTTTCTTTCTCTCTTTTTCCTGGGCCTGTTTTCTAATGCTGTTGTGGGAAAAAAAAAAAAAAAATGGAGATCTCACATCTCCAAAGTTCTATTTGGTCTTGTAACTTGCTGTTATTATTTCTTTCTGATTTAAGGGGTGAGTAATATACAGTTACTTTCTAAGAATATCTGTATTTTATTTAAATCAGGAGATTTAAATAAAAGTGGTATGGTTTGATAAAATTCTTTCTCAATCTTTCCATAGTGTCTGAAATATTTTTATCACGTTTTAAATTCAATATGGCCAGTTTACATTAATTGAGAAGTTTAGTTTTGATTCCTTGTTAACCTTTATTTATATGCACATCAGAAAGTGTTTTCTTTTCCATTAATCCATAAAATCACTAAGGGTTTTCAAGAAGCACTGTTTCTCTTCCTATTTGAAATGTGGATTTTGTCTTTTTCTCTCAATATTTTTTATGTTTTTCTTCTTGGACCGGCTACAAAAGACATGCTGTTTGCTGTGAATCACTGTGTTGCCTGTGGGACTTTCTGTTTGTTTCTAAGCAGTAGTCAGATTTCACTTAAGGGTGGCATAACATTTTGCCATTCAAGATCAAAAACATGAATAAGAGTTTGAAAAGCCTCTATATATTTATTGGGGTTATCAGAACACTTTTCTAATTCCACTTTAATGGTTTAAGGTTTTCTAATACAAAAGGAACCTGAAGTATAGAGATGCCATGTTTATTGGGCATTTTGTTTATGAGCAGCAGAGAAATCATGGGGTTGGTATGTAGAATTAAGGGAGCTGAGGATAATAAAGTGATTAGGGCAGTCTCTGAATAAGGAAAAAAGGAAAACCTGGGACATCTGGAAATTCCTTCTGAGGGATTTATGGGGGTTTGTTTCTCTGACTTTTGAGAATTGTCCACTATAGACTTGTCTAATATGCTAACAGAGAAAGGTTAATTTTACAATGTTTACAAAGATCTGGGTTGTTTTTCAGGTAGAAGAGTTTAGCACACAGGGGACCTCAGACGATTTGGCCTCTCACTGGCAGAAAATATCTAATTGTTGGATAGTATTGAGAGGAAAATCTTAGGTAATTAGGGTGGGTTATTGGTACAATTACTTTAAACAAATAAACAGACTGAAAAATCAGGCTGCAGGCAACTTTAAAAAACCTACACAAATTTGTAACCCACTCATATAAAGAAACAAAGTCTAACAAAGTAATCTTTTGTATATATTTAAATTTATTATTTATTTGTTTATTTATTTATTTTTGCTTGAAACTTGCCCACAGATAATCCGATAAAAAAAAAAAAAATAGACTCTGCATAAAAAAAAAAAAAAAAAAAAAAAAAAAAAAAAAAAAAAAAAAAAAAAAAAAAATCTTTGTTCTTTATATAGCACATATACTTCCAGAAAACAGTCTCTGTTTCTTTTACTCAGAGGTCTTCAATGTGTTTTGATGATCTCCTCTTATTTTTATGTTTGTGCTTTTGATTGTGAGCTAAGCCACTATAAATTTTCACTAAGGCTACAGATTAAACCTGGGTCAAGATTCTGAGCCAACTCAACTACTACTTTCTTCAAGACTAGTAAGCCCACTCATTTTCTAGTTCATGAAACCATCGGAACCTGCCTCATACTGAGAAACCCATCCTGGGTTTCCAGCCTTATGAGAATCATGTAACATGTCTGCTGGAGAGAACTGTGAAAATCCCCCTTCATCCTCAGGTGGTGAAAATGTTGGCTGTCTTCCAACCGAGATTTTCTTCACAAGGGAGTTAATCCATGCATGTGGCTTTAAAAGAAGTCCTGAGGCTACTTAAAATTTCTGATTGAGGCTACATCTCAGGGTTGCCTAAAGGCTTCTGGAGTAAGACCAGTCCATGATAGCCCATCAAGAAGTTGGTCGGGCGCGGTGGCTCAAGCCTGTAATCCCAGCACTTTGGGAGGCCGAGGCGGGTGGATCACGAGGTCGAGAAATCGAGATCATCCTGGTCAACATGGTGAAACCCCGTCTCTACTAAAAATACAAAAAATTAGCTGGGCATGGTGGCACATGCCTGTAATCCCAGCTATTCAGTAGGCTGAGGCAGGAGAATTGCCTGAACCCAGGAGGCGGAGGTTGCGGTGAGCCGAGATTGTGCCATTGCACTCCAGCCTGGGTAACAAGAGCAAAACTCCGTCTCAAAAAAAAAAAAAAAGAAGTTGGCACCAGGATTTTCAGACTTTTCCACTGCATTTTCTTGCTTTTCTTCATGCTCATTATGTCTTTTATTTCTTCTTTGTATTCAATGTTGCCAACAGAGAATACAATCTTATTGAGTGAAGTCAGTTGACATCTTATTAATTAGAAATTTTATTTTTAGAAAACAAAGAAAATTCAAGATTTTACTCTAAATTTTAATCTAAAAAAAGCCTTTGGAACCCCCAGTGATAGGTATTTACAACGTTGTGTGGGAGGTTGTTTTAGCCTGAATAAATATGCATCTTTCTATTTTATTTTAATTTTTTCATGAAATAACTCAGCACTGCTCCATTAATTGAAGAGGTATTGTAGAAAAATCCTATCAAACCCTAACCCTCTTTTTCTAACTTTCGAAAAGAAAGGCTTTGGAATCAGTTTTTATTTATCATTTCAGATTTTGCACACCCACCTAGTAAGAATGGATTGTTCTCTTTGAGGACCTTGCCAGCTCTTTGACTAAAATGTCTAGTTTTTGATTTTCTTTTTCTCCCATGTCTCTCTAATGGTGATAACACTATGTCCCATCTGTAAGCAGAAAATATCCACTTGCAACAGTCAAAAGCAGCTGCCTTTGACAGACAAATTTTAAAGCCTCATTCATATTTTCATATAAGAAGAAAATCAATATATTTTTTATATTTTTAGAGGCACATTTTCTGCATTCAGCTATATTGCTATTTAACCAGGAAGAGACTGTTATACTTCAGAGTCAATTGGTCTTATTCACTGGGATGTCCATGTTTTGCTAGGGCCTTAGTAGGGGAAAACAGTGACCATAGAGAATTACAAATTATATAAAAGGCCCTTGCTTGAAATTACCTAGTGCATAATCTCTCCCAGGTGTCCAGAGTACTTGGATGTCTTTTGGGTTGATTGGGCTTAGGAGACAACCAATGAATTATTCATGGAGAATTAGGCTATTGCACAGGTAAATGGGACTAGTTGTTCTTCCAGCTAGCTGCTTCTCTGAAGCCACAGATGAAACTTAAGCACCTATGTTTCTCACTAGAGAGAGAGAAAATGGATTGTTAAGACATAACAAGAAATATCCTTTCTATTTCTTTTCCCACCCAAGGTCACTAAGGCTTCTTATCTTCAAGTTACACACACACACACACACACACACACACACACACACATATTTATAAATAAACAATTACATTATAAATAAATATATAAATAAGGGAGTCTTTATCTTTCTTATTTTCTGGATAGGTAACATACTATCTTCACTCTGCACTTCTCTCAAGTGCATTCTAAAACACTGGATTTTTGTCCCCAAGACTCAGAGGAAAAAAAAAAAAGCCTCATATTAGACTGCAAAGGGCATGGCAATTATACTAGTTCAAAGACAGGCACTCCTGATCTTTTCATAGAAATATTCATTTTAATATCATCTAATTACCAGATGTTTTCTTCAGATGTGAGAGCCAGTAGTTTGAGTTTTCAATGTACAAGCTTTCTTTACCTGAGAACCTAGATAGTTGTAATAATTGTAAAATTGACTCTGGACTTTTGGCAGTGATGTCAAATGTGCCTACAGAACATAATTCCTCAAAATCAGAGAGACGACCCCCTGGGGAAGCCCTTAAATGAAAGGTCTAAATGGTCTAGTTGTCCCCTTTTACCAGGTTTTCTATAGCTATATTATCTATTTATCTCTGTATGGCACCATATAAAACTTTTCATTGCAAGACCTTAGAGAAATAAAGATAATTTTAGTGACATTTTCTGATCACTCAGATAGATATATAGAAGCACTCAAAAACCTAACTCAGGTGTTCTATTTTACAAGGAGGTATGTTACATTACTTCTAAACCAACCTTTGTATGTTTCAGAAAATTTGGAATTAATACAGTACTCCTAAACTAAACCGTGTGTGTTGCATAAAATTTAGGCAGAAGAAACATTTGGAGATTAAAAATACATTTACTAGAGCCAGTCTAAAAGTATAAAGGAAAAGAAACCTAGAGAGAAAAATGAGGATGAAATAGAAAACTAACGTGAATAGTTAGCAGAATCTTTATTCTGCTAACAGGAAGAACGACAATGTTGCTTGAAAACTTAATTAGAATCCCAGTCATTTTGTAGAAGAATGGAAATAAAAATAAGTTTCTAGTATGTGTACTGGAATGCTTATAAAATAACAGTGTCAAACTCCTTAATTACTGTAAGCTATTGATTAATACTGAATGAGAATTTCCCATCCTTTACGCAATCAGAAAAAAAGCCAAACAAAAGAAACAAACAACAATACAATTTAAATTTTATATGGAGCCAAAACAGAGCCAAAACATTTAAGACAATCCTAAATAAAAAGAAAAAACAACCTAGAGGCATCAGGCTAACTGACTTCAAACTATACTACAAGGCTGCAGTAAGCAAAGCAGCATGGCACAGGCACCTAAACAGATATATAAACCAATGAAACAGAACAGAGGCCTCAGAAATAACACCACCATTCTACAACCATCTGTTCTTTGGCAAACTTGATAAAAGTAAGCAATGGAAAAACCATTTCCTATTTAATAAATTATGTTGGAAAACCTGACAGCTATACGCAGAAAACTGAAACTATACCCCTTTTTAACACCACATGAAGAAAGGTTTAAAATATATTTAGTTTTCTGTAGTGGAAAAGATACTTGAACTTTAGGAGCATTACTTGCTTGATATGGCTGCCCAGAATGTAGGGTTAATTGCACTATGCTTACAAACATCTGGGTTGTCTGGAAAAGGAAGTAAAGATTTTGCCATTGGATACTATCAAAATTATGCTTTTTCCAGGAAGACCAGAACTCTTGCTCATAAAATGGCCACCACTTTGTGCAACAGAACAAAAGCTATTTTGTTCCTCAGAGTCTCAGAGTAAAAGAAGTTTCAATGTATAAGAATACAATTCATGAGAGTACATACCGTAGAGAGATTTTTACCATGTAGAAATAGAGAGAGTATTTTATAAATCCCTCAGTCATAGTTGGGAAGGTCTGGTATTTAAGCACACCAATTTACTTATACTTGAAAATTTCACTCTTTTACTAGGTAATTGTAGCCCATATGGAAACCATTATATTAATTGCTTAGGACAAGGCTCTTTATCTCTGCTTAGTTAAAACCAAAATAAGTTTAAGAAAGTGGCTATGTGAAGAAAACATTCACTGGGCTACAATTTTCATAGTCATTCAGATTAGCCTTAAGGGTTTAATTTTTTAAAAAATTGTACTTTAGTTTCTGGGATACAAGTGCACATCATGTAGGATTGTTGCATAAGTTCATACGTGGCAAGGTGGTTTGCTGCCTTTCTCCCCTCATCACCTATATCTGTTATTTCTCCCTACATTATGCTTCCCCACCCTCCCATTCCAGACTCTTCCTTCCCAAGGAGCCCTAGTTTTCTGATTTTCTGTTCTTGTGTCAGTTTGCTGAAAATGATGGTTTCCAGATATATACATGTCCCTATGAAAGATATGAATTCATAGTTTTTATGGCTGCATAGAATTCCATGGTGTATATGTGCCATATTTTTTTTATCCAGTCAATTGCTGATGAACATTTGGGTTGGTTCCAGGTCTTTGCAATTGTAAACAATGCCACAATGAACATACATATGCATGTGTACTTATAATAGAATAATTTGTAATTTTTTCGGTATGTACCCTGTGCTGGGACTACCAGATCAAATGATATTTCTATTTTTAGATCCTTGAAAAATTGCCACACTGTCTTCCATAATGATTGCACTACTTTTCACTCTACCAACAGTGTAAAAGTGTTCCTATTTCTCCACATCCTCTCTAGCATCTGTTGTCTCCAGATTTTTTAAATGATTGCCATTCTAACTGGTGTGAGATGGCATCTCAATGTGATTTTGATTTTCACTTCTCTAATGACCAGAGATGATGTTTTTTTTTTTTTCGTATGTTTCTTGGCCTCATAAATGTATTCTTTTGTAAAATGTCTGTTCATATCCTTTAACCACGTTTGAATTGGCTTTTCTTCTTCTTGTAAATCTGTTTTTGTTCTTTGTAAATGCTGAATATTAGCCCTTTGTCAGATGGGTAGATTGCAAAATATTTTTTACCATTTTATCAGTTGCCAGTTAACTCAAATGATTGTTTTCCTTGCTGTACAGAAGCTCTGGAGTTTAATTAAATCTCATTTGTCTACTTTGGCTTTTGGTGCCATTGCTTTTAGTGTTTTAGCCATGAAGTCCTTGCCTATGCCTATGTCCTGAAAGTTTTGCCCAGGTTTTCTTCTAGGGTTTTTATGGTGTTAGGTTTAAGTTTAGATCTTTAATTCTCTGTAGTTAATTTTGGTGTAAGGTGTCAGAAAAGGGTCCAGTTTCTGCTTTCTGCACATTGCTAGCCAATTTTTCCAACACAATTTAATAAACAGATAATCCTTGCCCCACTGCTTGTTTTACCCAGGTTTGTCAAAGACCAGAAAATTGTAAAGAAGTATTGTGTATGGTTTGAATTCTGGGAGCATGATGCCTCCAGTTTGTTCATTTTGATTAGAATTGTTTTAGCTATGTGGGCTCTCTTTTAGTTCCTTATGAAGTTTGAAGTTCGTGTGTGTGTGTGTGTGTGTGTGTGTGTGTGTGTGTGTGTTTTCCAGTTCTGTGAGGAAAGTCACTGGAAGTTTGATAGGGAGAGTGTTGAATCTACTTTGGGCATCATGGCCATTTTCATGATATTGATTCTCCCTAGCCATGAGCATGAAATGTTTTGCCAGCTATTTGTGTCCTTATTTCATTGAGCAGTGGTTTGTAGTTCTCCTTGAAGACGTCCTTTGCATTCTTTTCTAGTTGTATTTCTAGGTATTCTATTCTCTTTGTAGCAATCACGAATGGGAGTTCACTTTTGATTTGCTCTCTGTGTGTTTGTTATTGGTTTATAGAAATGCTTGTGATTTCTGCACATTGATTTTGTATCCTGAGACTTTGTAAAATTTGTTTATCAATCTCAAGAGATTTTGAACTGAGACGATGGGGTCTTCTAAATATACAATCAAGTTATCTGCAAATAGCGACACTTTAGTTTCCTCTTTTCCTAATTGAATACCCTTTATTTCTTTTTCTTGTCTTATTGCTCTGACTAGAACTTCTAATATTACATTGAATAGGAGTGGTGAGAGAAGGCATCCTTGTCTTGTGCCAGATTTCAAAGGGAATGCCTCCACTTTTTGCCTCTTTTTTATGATATTAGTTGTGTGTCTGTCATAAATAGCTTTTATTATTTTATGATATGGTCCATCTATACCTAGTTTATTGACAGCTTTTAGCATAAAGCACTGTTGAATTTTGTTGAAGGCCTTCTCTGCATCTGTTGAGATAAGCCTGAGTTTTTGTGTTTTGTTCTGTTTATGTGATGTATTGTATTTATAGACCAGCCTTACAGCCCTGGGAGATGAAGCCTACTTGATCATGATGAATAAGCTTTTTGATTTGCTATTGCTTTCTGTTTGCCAGTATTTTATTAAGATATTTATGTTGATGTTCATCATGGATATTGGTCTGAAGTTTGTTTTGTTTTGTTTTGTTTTTTAGTTGTGTTTCTGCTCGGTTTTGGTATTAGAAAGATGTTGGTCTCATAAAATGGGTTGGAGAGGATTCCTTCTTTTTGTATTGTTTGCAATAGTTTCAGAATGAACAGTGCCAGCTCCTCTTGGACGTTTGGTAGAATTCAGATGTAAACCTATCTGGATCTAGGCTTTTCTTAGTTGGTGGGCTATTAATTGCTGCTTCAACTCCAGCCCTTGTTATCAGTCGATTCAGGGTTTCAACTTTTTTGTTATTTAATTTTGGAAGAGTGTAAATGTCCAGGAATTTATCCATTTCATCCAGATTTACTGGTTTGTGTGCATAGAGTTGTTTGTAGTAATCTCTGATGGTAGTTTGTTAATTCTGTGGAATTGGTGGTGATGTTCTCTCTATCATTTTTGTTGCATCTATTTGATTCCTCTATCTTTTCTTTTTTCTTAGTGTAGTTGGCAACTTATATATTTTGTTGTCTTTTCAAAATCTATCTCCTGGATTTGTTGATTTTTTGAAGGGATTTTTTGTCTCTATCTCCTTCTGCTCTGCTATGATCTTAGTTATTTCTTGTCTTCTGCTACCTTTGGAGTTGTTTAAATCTTGCTCCTCTATCTCTTTCGATTTTGATGATAGAGTATTGATTTTAGACTTTTCTTGCACCTCATGTGGCCTTTTATTGCTATGAATTTTCCTCTAGACACTGTTTTTAATGTGTGCCAGATATTCTGGTATGTTGTGTCTTCATTCTCATTGGTTTTGAAGAACATCTTTATTTCTGCCTTTATTTCATTGTTTATCCAGTCAACTTTCAGTAGTCAGTTGTTCATTTTCCATGATGTATGTTTTTGAGTTTATTTCTTATTCCTGAGTTCCAATTTGATTGCACTGTGGTCTGAGAGACTGTTATGATTTTCATTCTTTTGCATTTGCTGGGGAGTGATTTACTTCCAATTATGTTGTCACTTTTAGAGTAAGTGTGATGTAGTCCTGAGAAGAATGTATATTCTATGGATCTGAGGTTGAGAGTTCTATCAATATCTATTAATTTTACTTGGTGTAGATCTGCATTAAATTTTGAAATTTCCTTGTTGATTTTCTGTCTTGTTGATCTGTCAAATGTTGACAGTGGAGTGTTAAAGTCTCTCACTATAAGTCCCTTTGTAGGTCGTTATGGGCTTGCTTTATGTACCTGGGTGCTCCTGTGTTGGGTGCATACATATTTAAAATAGTTGCTTCTTTTTTTATTGATCCTTTTACGATGATATAATGCCCTTCTTTGTCTCTTTTGAGTGTTGTTGGTTTAAAGTCCATTTTATCAGAGACTAAAATTGCCACTCCTGCTTTTTTTTTTTTTTGTCTCTCTCTCACTCTCTCTTCATTTGCTTGGTAAATCTTCTTCTCTCTTCTTATTGTAAGTCTATATGTGTCTCTGCACCTAAGATGGGTCTCCTAAATACAGCACACTGATGGCTCTTTGTTTTGTATTCAATTTGCCAGTGTGTGTCTTTTGTTTGTGTCATTCAGTCTGTTTACATTTAATGTTAATATTGCTATGTGTGAATTTAATACTGCCATTTTATTAATTGTTGGTTGTTTTGCCCTTTGGTTGATGTAATTTCTTCATGGTGTTGTTATTCTTTATTGCTTGGTTCTTTATTTCAGTGGCTAGTGCTAATTATGCCTTTCTGTGTTTAGTGCCTTACTCTTGTAGGGCAGGTCTGGTAGTGAGAAAATCCCTCAGGAATTGCTTTTCCTTAAAGGATTTTATTTCCCCATCACTTATGAAGCTTAGTTTGACTGGATGTAAAATTCTGGGTTGAATGTTCTTTTCTTCAAAGATGTCAAATACTGGTCTCCACTCTATTCTAGCTTATAGAGTTTCTGTCAAGAGATCTGCTGTGAGTCTGATCTGCTTTCCTTTGTTGGTGAGACAGCATTTCTCTCTGATTGCTGTTAGTATTTTTTTCTTTGTTTCAACACTACCAAATCTAACAATTATGGGCCTTGGGGTTGCTTCTCTGGAGGGGTATCCTTGTCATGTTCTCTGTATTTCCTATGTTTGAATGTTGGCTTGTATTTTCTGTATTTGAACATTGGAAAAGTGCTCCTGGATAATATCCTGAAGAGTGTGTTTTCAGCTTAGATTTATTTTTCTCATCATCTCCCAGTACACTGATCAATCATCAATCAGGTCTCTTTACATAATTCCATATTTTTTGAAGGCTTGTTTATTTCTTGTCATTCTTTGTTTTCTTTTCTTGCCTTCTCATTTTGTTTCATTGAGTTAATATTCAATCTTTAATATCCTTTCTTCTGCTTGATCCACTCAGCTATTAAAACTCATGTACATTTCACGAAGTTCTTGTGCTGTGCTTTTCTGCTCCATCAAGTTGTTTATGTTCTTCTCTAAGCTGGTTATTCTAGTTAGCATTTTCTCTAACATTTTCTTCAAGGTTTCTAGTTTCTTTGCATTGGATTAGGACACATTCCTTTATGTCAGAGAAGTTAGTTTTTACTCACCTTCTAAAGTCTGCATGTGTCAATTCATCAAATTTGTTCTCCAACCAGCTTTGTGCCTTTGCTGGTGAGGAGTTTTGATCTCATAGTGGTGGAGAAGCATTCTGGTTTTTGATGGTTTCATCTTTCTGTGCTAGTTTTTTTTTTGTTTGTTTGTTTTGTTTTTTTTCTTCCCATTCATTTTATTTATATAGTTTTGGTCTCAGGTAGCTGCTTGGGGAGGTTTCCTTTCCTTTGTTTGTCTGAAGAGGCATTGCTGGGCTGCCATGGGTTCAGTGGAGCTGCTGTGTCTTTTATTTGTTTAGAAAAATTAGACTAGATTCTGCAATGGCAGCTTCCCCTAACCCCACGGAGCTGGATTGTTCCTGGTTGCTCTCTAGATGTGAAACGCTGGCATGAGAGGTTTTTTTTGTTTTTTGTTTTTTTGTTTTTTGGTTTTTTTTTTTTTCAGTCTGCTGAGTTTGTACAGAGGAGGTAGGACCTGTCCTGCTGTATGGGCTGTATCCCTGCTTTCAGTTACCTTTCCATCTTGGGGAAAGTTACATATATCTAGCTGGCTTTGGGGCTTTTGCATCAGCCAGCACTTCTGCCTAGATCTTGCCAAAGTTGGTCTTCTGCCCTGTTCAGGTAGCTTACTAAAGTTTTCAAACTGGTGATAATCTCCTCTTCTGTGGGTTATAGAGGGCTTGGGTGGAGCACTGTATCAGAACTGAAGTCCCAGAGGGGGAGCTCCCTCAGTCATCCAGTCAGTTGCATTCACCTTCTGGGTGGGGCAGTGCCTGACTTGCTTTAACTTGCCCTATTTGATTTATATCCACTGTTTAACTAGACACATAAAATGAACCTGGTGTCTCATTTGAAATTGTTGAGACCCCTTGGTTTCTGCATCTCTCTGACTGAGAGCTGTTTTCCAGAGCTGCCTCTTATTTGGGCATCCTGGAATCTCACAAGGGTTTCACTTGTTCCCCAGAGTGGGCAGTATCTTTTACAGCCAGAAGCTTAAAAATGACAACTATCAGAGATAACATAAAGGCAGAATACCTCCGTAAAACCTCTGGCAGTCTTTGTGCCCTAGCAAATTTTTCAAAAAAATGTGCTTTGTTAGTTGTTAAGTAGAGCTTAAGTTGTGTTTTTTTTTTTTTTAAATTGGTTTTCTGTGACACAATATATGCATGCTTTTTGACAGCAATCACAGAATAATTAGCAAACAATAACAACAAAATAATTCTAAATAACAGTTGTAATTGGGAAAAGTGAATTAAAATAACAATAAAAGTACTGAATAGTCATAATATTTTTTTTTAAGAAAAATGCAATCAAAACTGCAACAGAAACTTTCATTCTTTTCTGGTGGAATACATAATTGTATGGAACTTTACACATTTTCTTTTCTTCTGCCAGAGTTTTGTCAGTTTTTTTCTAAAGCTATATGTGGTCCTACCATGTAAGCTAATGAGTGTCCACTTAGATATTTAGACAACTGCTTTGGAAACTCACATGGAATCAAAAATTGCATGTAATTATGTATATCAGCTCTATTGACAATGACCAAATAATTCAAGGCATCAGGATGCCCTTCAACAATAAGCAAGCCAGTTACATCCATGAAATTGAATACTACTCAGCAAAAAACAAACAAACAAACAAACAAACAAACAAAACAAAAAAACAAAAAAAAAAAGAAAAAAAAAAAAAAAAAACAAGAGAATAAATAAAAGTCATGAATGCATCTAATACACAGAAAGCTAAATTTAAAAAGCCAGTTTAGAGAGATCATATCTTGTATAATGATTTTATAGCAAAGTCTACAGAGAAGATAAACAGACCTGTAATTTACAGTGGTTTGTAGGGGCAGGTAGTAAGTCGTATAGGAGAACAGGATGATAAAGAAAGGCACAAATGGACCAGGCGTTCTTCTGGTTTGGATCATGCAGGGCATGTGGAAGAGCCAGAACTGTGTATTACCAGCATGAATAAAAAGGCTTCTATTAACTCTAGGAGAGGAGTGTCTTTTTTCAACACACATAGAACTAGTACCACTTCTGAAAAAGCTTTCATTGCACGTGGTAAAATATACATAACAAAATATACAATTTCAAATATTTTTAAGTATATATCTCTGTGGCATTAACTATGCTCATGTTATGCAACCATCACCCTTATTTTACATTCTCAACAGCAATGCAAAACCGTTTCAATTACTCCACATAGTCTCCAACTTTGCCTCAAAAAAAAAAAAAAAAAAAAAAAGAAAGAAAGAAAGAAAAAAAGACGTTTCAATGGGCCTACAGTATTAATCACTTTGTGGTTTAGATATTCATATGCCTAATGGCTATGTGACATTGAACATCTTTTCATGTGATTATTGGCTCTGGATTTGTCAACAATTTATCAGCTATCCCTTATGAATCAGAAAACGAAACAAAAGTAGATAAATTGAACTTCATTGAAACTAAACACATTTGTATATCAAAGAACACCGTCAGAATAGTAAAAAACAAAACAGCACGGAACAAAATATTTGCAAGTCTTATATAAAGTATGTGTTTAGTTTGCAGTATATAGAAATAATTATTATAACTGAAAAACAAAAAGAACACCCACTCAACCCCCCAAAAAAAATGTAAGCTGTGGTGGCACACCCTGTAATCCTAGCACATTGGCTAATTACAAGGTCAAGAGATTGAGACTATTCTAGCCAACATAAGGAACCCCTGTCTTTACTAAAAATACAAAAAGTAGCTAGGCATGATGATATCAGCCTGCAGTCTCAGCTATTCAGGAGGCTGAAGCAGGAGAATTACTTGAATCCAGGGGCAGAAGTTCTGAGCTGACACTACATTATTGTACTTCAGCCTGGGTAACAGAACAGGAATCTATCTAAAATAAAAAGACTTGGAAAAACTTTTCTTCAAAGATATACATATAGCACATGGAAAGATGGCCAATCACTTGTCTCAGACAAATACAAGTCAAAGCCACAATAATATACCATTTTACATCCATAATAAATTGCCATTAGTAGAAAAAAATAGAAATAGAAGTTTAGAAATGCTTATAAAAAAATAATCCACATGTTGTGGAAGATAGTTTAGTGGTTGTGCAAAAACCTAAACATAGAATTATCATAGGGCCTAGCAAATCTGTCTCCAGATATACACAAAAAATATTGTAAAACATGTGTTCAAACCAAAATATTTACACTTATGATCATAGAAGTATTATTCACAGTTACTAAATGATGGAAAGAAACCAAATGTCCAACAACAAATAATAGAAAAACAAAATGTAGCATAGTCATAAAATTGCATAATTTAAACTATAAAAAGTATTGAGACATTAATACTACAAAGAGGAAAATTTTCAAAGTTATTTTGGTTAAAGAAGCTAAAGATAAAAGGTCACATAATGTACAATTTCATTTATATAACTATCCAAAATAAGTAAATCAATATGTTACAGAATGTTAGAGATGGAAGAGACTGTTGAGATTGTAGAAGGAGTTTATTTTAGGTGTACACCAATCCAGCTTTCAGTCACATCCAAAATGGCTGAGCAGTTAGACAAAGACAGGGCTTTACTTTCTATACAAGAAGGATACAGTGGCACTAAAACATGTTTGCTGGTGCCGAACAAAGGCAATTAAAAAAATTTAATTGTACTTTAGGTTCTGGGGCATATGTGCAGATCATGCAGGATTGTTGCATAGGTACACACATGGCAATGGGGTTTACTGCCTCCATTTCCCCATCACCTATATCTGGAATTTCTCCCTACCCTCACTAACCCTCCCCTCATCTCCCCAGTCTTCCCAACCACCCCCAAGGTGTGATGCTTCCCTCCCTGTGTCCATGTGTTCTTATTGTACAACACCGCCCTGTGACTGAGAACATGCAGTGTTTGATTTTCTGTTCTTGTATCAGTTTGTGGAGAATAATGGCTTCCAGATTCATTCATGTCCCTGCAAAGGACACAAACTCATGGTTTTTTATGAATACATAGTATTAAATAGTGTATATGTGCCACAATTTTGTTGTCCAGTCTGCCATTGATGAAGTTGGTTCCAGGTCTTTGCTATAGTAAACAGTGCCACAATGAACACATGTGTGCATGTGTCTTTATAATAGGAATATTTATAATCTTTTGGATATATATTCAGCAATGGAATTAGTGGGACAAATGGAATTCCTATTTCTTGATACTTGAGAAATTGATGCATTGTCTTCCACAATGGTTTAACTAATTTATTCTCCTACCTGCACTGTAAGAGTGTTCCTATTTCTCCACCTGCTCTCCATTATCTGTTGTCTACTGATTTTCCAATGATCACCATTCTAAATAACATGAGATGGTATGTTAATGTGGTTTTAATTTTTATGTCTCTAATGACCTGTGAAAATCAGCCTTTTATCATGTTTGTTGGCTACAATAAATGTCTTTTTTGACAAGTGTCTGTTCATATCCTTCACCCACTTTTTGCTGAGGTTGTTTAATTTTTTCTAGTAAATTTGTTTCTTTGTAGGTTCTAGATATTGGCCATTTGTCAGATGAATAGATTGCAAAATAATTTTTCCATTCTATTAATTGCTGATTCACTCTAAGGATTATTTCTTTTGCTGAGCAGACACTCTTTACATTAATTAGATCCCATTTGTCTATTTTGGCTCTTGGTGTTTTAGTCATGAGGTACTTGTCCATTCTATATTTTAAACAAGTTAAGCAGGCTTCTACCAGTTTATTATACTTGTTAATCTTGCTGCATGCTTTCATGATAATTCCCTTATTATTTTCTTTAGATATGTACTTGAAAGTCACTTTGTAAGCAAATTTTTGTATGTTTGTTTTACATAAAAATCAAAATGTTCTTTGTAATAATCATATCTCATACATTTTATATGGAGTTGATAACCTCAATTAATACAAATCAAAAACTTTGCAACATAATCACTAAAACCAAAACTTAACATCTAAGACTCCAAATTCAAAGGGTAACAATAAATTTAAGTATTTTAAGCCACATTTTAAAGAGACAAAAAACATTTCATACATAAAAATAAACTCTGAAATTAGAAAATAAATCATATTCCTTAGATAAAAATTAAGGCAAAATATCAGAGGAGGCAGCTTCAAGCCATTAAAAAAAAAATTGGACCAATAAAGAAATGGTCTTAGAATTATCTATTCTGCTTAACTCATATTATGGTCTCAGATTATATTTGTCTACATTGAGTATTCATTAATAGTTAACTTCACCAGGGTTGTAATAGGAGTAGCATTTTTATTTTAGTGAAGGGTTAGTCACAATTTCTTCTAGCTTTCTTTTTTTATCTAGATGTTTTTGCTTGAATGTCATTTTATCAGTAAAATATTTCATATCTGACAAAATTTATTCTGATATTCTACCACCTTCTGACTTCCATGGTTTCTGATGAACAGTCATCTGTTAATTTTAATCAACACTGCTTGTATATAACAAGTTGCTTATCCCTTTCTGTTTCAACATTTTTTTTTTTTTTTTTTTGTATTGGCTCACTTTTTGTTTTTCTATATTGCTGCTTCTGATTATGGAGGTCTCCATAAAGGTGAATAGTCATTGTTTTATTTCCAAACACTTTGCTGGCATTTCCTCCAACTGCTCAAGTTGATTTTAAAACCTAGATTTTTAAAACAATATATTTTTTTCTTCCTCTAAAGAGATTAGACATTAGTGAACAGAATATTCAAAAATGAACATATAAATAAAAATTTGGAATAAATTGGGATATTAACAATATGTACCCCAAAACAGTGCAGGCTTAAAAAAGTCCCAAAAATAAATTCAGTAGGATTAATTGCCAAACAGAAAGATCCTACATGATGAGTAAACAAAATCCCAGCCAACTATAGGAAAATAAATCTGATTTTTTATTTAAATGTTCTTGTTCTGCACGAACAAAGTCACAAACCATAAAGTGAACTAGAAAAATATGGCTCGTTCTAAGAAAAAAAAATAAATAAATAACAAACAGAAGGTTTTCTGTGATAGCTGAAATGGCAGATTTACTAAACAATGATTTTTAAAATAATGTTCATAGCAAGCTAATAGGATAAACAAAAGAAGCACAAAAAACTATGAACAAAATATTTATTAATAAAACATAACATATTAATAACAAATATTTTCTGTAGATACAAAGTAAAACAACTGAAATAAAAATTCACCACATACAATTAAAAACACATTTAAATAGAGGGAAGACAAAAATATCAGCAAACCTAACGAAAGGGCAGTTGAAATTATTGAGTCAGGAAAAGAAAGTAAAAAAAATAAATAAAAAAAATGTGAACACAGCACTAGACACCTGTGGGAAACCATCAAGCAGCCATACATATTCGTTTTGGAAGTTCAAAGGAAGAGGCAAAGTATCCAGGAGACTGTTTTTTAAATTGGTCAAGAATGTCACACATTTGAGGAAATAAACACCCAAAAGCTCAAAAGACTTCCATTAAGATAAACTCAAGACAAACAAACTTATGTCATGATTGAGCTCCCTAAAACAAAGACAAAGAGAATCTTGAAAACAGCAAGAGATTTGACTACTCATGGAAAAAGAATTCTCAAAAATAATAAGCAATTTCTTATTTGAAAACTTAGAGGCCAGAAAGTAGTGCAGTAACATATTTCAAACTATGTAAGAGAAAACATTCAAACAGAAATCTATGCTAAAAAAAAAAAAAAAAAAAAAAAATGTTCATGAAATTGAGGAAGAAATTATGATGTTTTCATATAAAATCTGGGACGTTTTACCAGTAGACAACCCTTTAAGAAATGCTTTATAATGTACTTTAGGATAAGATGAATGGACACTATATAGTAGTATAAATAAATAAATAAATAAATAAATAAATAAATAAATAAATATTATAATAAAGAGAAATACATAAACATACATAAAAGATAAAAAATTAACAATGTACAACTACACAATCTGTTCTAAATGTAATTTGAAACATTAATACAGTCAATAAAACACTAACACAGTTAACTTTCACTAATGTGTTTCTGATATACAATACTTAAAGGTATAATTTTGAGAACACAATAAGTAAAATAATGGGACAAAGCTAATGGAAGTAAGGGTTTTATATGTTTTTGAAGGTAAGGTAGGATAACTTTGAAAATGTTACCACATTAGAATGTTCAACGTAATCATCATAACAATGACAAAGGAGTGTAAAAGGCAGGTAGGAAGCTTTCTGCATTACACCAGGGAGTAGGAGCAGAGGATTTATCTACTCCTACCTGAGTAAGACAGCTATCTTGGCACCATGAGACTAAAGTCAAGCTGTCCCACCATGGAGTTAGTGTGAAAAGCCTAAGACAGATAGCATAGCTGCTTCTTCACACAACTTAGACTACATCTGAGGCCATGAAGTCAAAAAGGCTCATCCGTACCCAGTACATGGTGAAGCACTGGAGGAAAAAAGAAGTGGCTATGTGGATACCCAACTGAAATAAAATTGGCACAACAACTGCCCTGATTCTGTCTCTTTCTTCATGGCTACCCAGGAATTTGAGGTTGAAACTACTGCTGACAAAAGACGGGACAAAAAAGCAAAGACAGAATATTTGGTTCAGTGAAACATTATAAGACACAGGATGACACTTGGGAAGCAGAGCAGAACCTCATAAACAGTGAAAAAAATGTACTTGTGACTTTAACAGATGACAGACTGAAAAACAGAAAAAAAAGGACATGGACCAAAACTTCTTCAAACAATGTCAAAAAAGAAACTTCCAGAACTACCAACAACAAATTTTCTAAGAACTTTTCTAAAATACCACTGCCTGGCAAGCACCAAAAATAGAAAAACAGCCAGTTGTTTTCTGCCAGACACAATGTCAGGAAACACAGCATTGCCTCTCTCTGACCCAAAGAATATGGAGATCGTAAATCCAACTATCAAGACCCTTGTCTCTCAGGGCCCATGTAACAGCAAGAATGCAGTCAGTGGCTTTCGGAAACCTGAGTAACTGGTTTCTGTTGTGGCAGATCAGCAGGTCACAGTGGTGTTCAAGGTGGCAGCACAGAAGACTGTCAGTGCTTCATCAGATCCTGGTGCAGAACTCACTGAAATAGAAAACAGGATCCAGTTTCACCCACTAATGTCTCAGATGTCTGGCTCAGTTATGCTTCTACGGCAACAGACTCAGCTAACAATGAAGGCATATTGGTATTAGTGGACCCTATAAGAGATAATCGAACAAGAAATATGCATACATCTGTTTCAAGAATGAGAGATAGAAAAAGAAAGGATATTAATGGGAGAAAAGAGAAGAGGATGTATTTCACCTTAAGGCTAACAGAAAGTGCCAGCAGATACAGACACACTGTAATAAAAAAGAGGATGAATTCACCCAGATTTTCTATCTAATGGATTGACACAAAAGAATTCACTAAATACAGAAGTAATTTAAAATATAGTAAAGTCTCTGGAAATGGCTGCTACAGACAGCAGCAAGCTCATGATGTTCAGCAAAAGACAACTGGCAGTGTCTTTTGCTGTGGTCATATTTGGAGTGCTTCGTGAAGCATTTACACAATGACAGGAGCAGTGCAAGTAATGAAAGTGTGAACACCATTGAGAACTTTCTGAATAACTTGATTCAATTTAAAAAGCCTATTGTTGTATCAGTCAATGGCTCAGCCATTGGACTAGGTGCATCCACATTGCCTTTTTGTGACTTGGTTTGGACTAATGAAGAGGCTTGGCTTCAAATCCCTTACACGACCTTGGGGCAGAGTCCATATGACTGTTCTACTGTTATGCTTCCAAAGATCATGAGTGAAATATCTGCCAATGAAATGTTGATTGGTGGATGAAAGCTGACAGCATATGAGGCATGAGCCAAATATCTGGTGTCTTAGGTGTTTTGTACTGCAACTTTCACCCAAGAGGTTATGATTCAATTGAAGAGGCTTGCCTCATGTAATCCTGTAATGCTGGAGGAGTGTTAACACTATGAACAAGGTCCTGTTCACAGTAATATTAAGATGGAGTTGAACAGGCCAATGAGAGAAAATGTGAGCTGCTGAAGATAATCTGGAGTTCATCACAAGGGATAGAGTCCATGTTAAAGTATGTGCAAAATAACACTGTCTAGTGGGGTATAAGGTAGTCTCTGCTCTCCTCTCTCAAGTAGAGAAACAGAAACACCTGAGATGGTGCCTTTGACTTTACAAATGAACAAATACCTCAGGGGCATCAAATTCTATATTGAACATGTGGTTAGAATTAATGCAGAAATATCAGTGGATTTAGAATTTTTTTTACAAATATTTATTTCTAACCCAGTTAACATATAGAAACCACGATCTCTCTAAGTAAATCTTGTAGTATTAGTGAATCAGAAAACCATTTAGTTAGAAATATTTGAGTTTTAATTTTCACAATATGTAGTTTTTAGGTTAGCTTGAGTATATTATATGCAATAAGTTGTAATTCTGGACAAAAGATTCAATGCAAAAATTGTTTCAAAACACAACAAAATAACATATATATACTATCTTTGATATTTAACATTATTGGTGTCTGCTTTTATGTGCTTGCAATTTATTAGAAGCCCTTATCCAGAAGCTCTCTGAAACCTCTCATTATGGGTTTTTATGGAGGCTTCATGATTAAATGATCTGTTGCCCACTGGTGATCAACCTAACTTTGTCACAGGATCACTAGGCTGTCACTTTACCAACAAAAAATGTCTGTGAATTTTGGCATCTTTGCACAAGTTTCTCTTGTGTCTTCTGGGCTAATTTTAGTCATGCACCTTTGCAGTCTGCACTATAGGCTCAGATTTTATTTTTGCTATGAGTGAGCCAGGCACCAAGTGGAGAGGTGACTGAGTGAGCAAATGTTGAGTCTAGCCACTGCATACAGTTAAGCACATGAGCTGTGATAAGGTAAGCTGGTCCAGGTTCCAGCACAGGAGGCAGCTCCCTTGAAGTCTTTGTTTGAATTAAGTATGCCACAGGCTGTTTTCTACAGAGGCATTCAGGAATTCAGTGGCATAAAGAAGCTTAGCAATTCCAGAAACTGCAGAGCCCCAATGATGGTATCACAATCCTGGCTTAGAGAAGGTTCAGGAGTGGGCTTTTATAAGGAATGAAGCTCTTCAATGCATTTTATCCCTTAATCCTGAAAGACAATGTGGCAAGTAGGTGTTCCCATGTTATAGCCCTGTTTCTGTTACTACTTTTTCAATTGTACTATTAAGTGAGTTCTTGTCTCATGTCAAGAAAGAATATGTGTACAACTGGAGAATAATCAAGGTAAATAGGTGCCTTAACAAGTGCAGATAAAACTCACAGAGGACGCAAAATGGTTAACTCAGTTTCACAAGCAGGATGTACCTGCATCTGTGAAACAGAGAAGAGAAAACCCAGAGTGATGAGCTCCAGTGTGCAGGCAGATTATAAAAACATCTCTGATGCTCTCAGTGGAAAGGAGATTCAGAGTCGGTAGCTTCTATCTGCAGGAATCTTGTTGAGATGTCTGCCCTCTGTAAAGTTTATTCTCCATACATTTATTGCTGAGTTAAAAATGAGGAAACTGAGGCCAGCACAAGAAAATTAGATGTCAATTTATTCAGCTCTCAGGTGAGGTTCTGTGGTCCTGAGAAGAGGGGCCAGGGAAGTCGTGCCTGGCTCCTCTCAGAAGTGGGGTTTTATAGGGAGTGAAGGCATTCAATAGGATTTGGAGAAACAGGATGTGGATGGGGAGAGCTGCTATTGGTAGGTAGGTGAGATTTCCAGTGAGTGGGCTAAGTGTTGAGTGCAGAGGGGATTTCCAAGGGTGTGGTTAGATGCCAAGTGCAGAGGGGATTTCCAAGAGTGTGGTTAGGTGCCAAGTGCTGAGGAGATTTCCAAGGCAGGCAAGGTGCCAAGTGCAGAGGAGATTTTCAACGTGAAACTACATGATGGGCATATTCTGATAATGTAATTTTCAAGCAGGGAGGGAGATGGCGGCATGTTCGAAACCCAGGAAGGCAACCAGCCTTACATTCTGACCTTTTTGATATGGGATACCACTTCTTTCTGACTACTTACTGATGAATAGTGGCAAATTGGGGGGAAGGAGTCAGTTGGCTGGTGTCTCGATTGGGAGTCGGATATAGGGGTGAAGCATCATCTGGTTAACAGCCACCCTGAAAATTTTTCTTATGCGGGCCTGTAAAAACTTGAGGAAAAAAAAGGGGCTAGTATTAGTAGAAGATACACAGTAATAACGGGGGCAATAATGGGAGTCAGCCAGGTAAGCATGGGGGATAGCCACCAGTTGAGAGACGAGGCTGGTTTGCTCTGCTTCCTGTGGAGGTTTAGGTTTTCTTGGAGTTGATAGAGAGTGTTGACATTTTCTTTGACAAGGCCTGTTTCATTAACATAATAGCAGCACTGCTCCTGGAGAAACAGTTACCTCCTTTTTCTGCCATTAGTAAGTCTCGGGTCTGTCGATTCTGGAGAGTTACCTGAGCCAGTGATGTAATATGTCACTGGAAAGAGGCTAGAGAGGTGGCTGATGCTCCAATAGCCACATGGTGCTTGTCTTCCAATTTGGAGGCTGAAGTGATGCTGTAGCCCATTGCACCATGCCTTATTCTAGCTGCTACTAGAGAGGATGCTAAAGAGAGGCCAACTACTATTGGGAGGAAGACTGCTCATTTGTTTTGGTAATTAGGGGACAGTGTGATAAGGGATATGAACTGAACTTGTCCTTACAGTTCTAACTGCAGGAATAATGTGACAGGCACAAAAGGGAAAGGGAGCGATGCATTAATAACTTTGGTTAGGGTTTTATTACACCAAAAGTATCCTCCTGGAGGTTCATAAAGGGAGGATTTTTCTTCTGTTGTGGTGTTACACCTGAGGCTGGTGCTGCTGGCTAACCCATAGCAGAGAGAGAGAGAGAGAGAGAGAGAGAGAGAGAGAGAGAGAGAGAGAGAGAAAGAGAGAAAGAGAGAGACTTTGAGAATGTATATTGAACAAGGGGATGCCCGTCTAGGTGGTGTCCGGTCCCATGGGAGATTGTGACAGGTTTAATTCAGTCTGGAGAGGAACTGTGGCTAAGTGGGGTTTGTTAAGGAAAGTGCATAAAAAGCAGTTGGTGAAATCTGTGGCCACTGTGAAGTTTAATATGTAAGACCCTTCCTGTACTAGAGTTAACCAGGAAAAAGGCTGGGGAGCATAGTTTGATGGCCTGGGTTGACTTGAGGGCTTAAGTTGATTAGTTAAAGTAGCCTCATTTTGTAAGATGGAATATCTTAACGAATTGAGTTGTTCTACTTCCATGGGTATGATCTGTGTATAGGACTGAAATATTAGCCAGGTACCACTGGGGCAGCTCTTTGTAAACCTGTTGTATATGTTACCTGCAGTACGCTCCTTCCAGTGGGTATCCCAGGGATCATGGATGATAAGGGACACTTTACTTCAGTTGAGAAAATTCATTTTACTTGTTGGGGAGGTGTCTGTTCTGAAGGCTCTGTGTATAACACAAGAAGACTATGGGTATCCACCATAGGTATCACTCCTCGAATGACAGAGTCTTTGGTTTGTTCATATAGAAAGCAGAGGCCAAAGTTATTCCAGGAGTTTTTGATAGTATTGGACTTGGATTTTGGGAATTCAAATTTTACGGCTGATTGGCAGCCTGTGGGCTGGCAGTCTGCTTGGACAAGGTTTTGTGTTTTAGTGGTTGGGCCTTCTGTCCAGGACTCCTGAAGGTAGAACCACCAGACATAGTAAGGGTTGGCTTAAAGAGGGGATACCAGAAAGATTGTTAGGATAATTTGAAGGGTAGGAGTTGACAGGTAGGGGTTACAGGTGAGGCACAGGCAAGTGGGACAGAAGGGTTTGGACCTCCACTGCTCATTCCTGGGAGCCAGTTTAAGGCATGACACATGGTACGAAGGGTTGTGGCCTAAAAGTTTGGCAGCAGGTGGAGTAGTTAGGATAAGGATATGGGGTTCCGATTACCTGGGCTGCAGAGACCCTGGCTTGAGTTCCCAGAGGAGGACACTGTCACCTGGCTGGAGAGGTATAGTAGGGTGGGAGTCCTCTGGTCCCAGAACTACAGGGAGAGTACGGTCTGCGTGTTCCCTGAGTAAGTAGCAGAGGAGAGAGAGGTAGGGAAGTTAGGAAGCCAGAGGAGATGGTTGTACAGGGAGATTGTGAGAAACTAGAAAAGGCCTGCTGTATAGCAACTCAAAGGGACTGTGATCCATTGGCTCCTGTGGGGTGCCTTGCATCCAGGCTAGAGCAAGATGTAGAAGTGTGGGCCAGGAGAGTTTTACCTCTATGGTGAGTTTGGCCAAACAATTCTTGAGGATGCCATGAGTCTGTTCAACTTTACCTGATGACTGAGGGTGGTAGTGAATGTGTAGTTTCCAGGAGATGTTGAGAGACTTGGCAACTAGCCCCAGCTGGGCTGTAAACGCTGGACCCATGCCTGAATGAATGTTTCCAGGTAAGCCAAAATGAGGGATAAGCTCCTGAATTAAGAGGGAGGCCACTGTGTCTGTGGTTTCCCTGGAGGTGGGAAAGGCTTCAATCCATCCCAAAAAGGCATCTGCAAAGACTAGGAGGTAGCAGAATTTTTTGTGCATGGACATATGGGTAAAATCAATTTGCCAGTCTTGGGCTGGCAGATGACCACGCATTTGGTGGGTAGGAAACTGTGGCCTTAAGCTTCCCTGAGGCGAGACCTTGGAGCAGGTAACACATGCCTTGTGTACTTGCTTAATCGTCTGTTGCAGACCTGGCAAGAGAAAGAGGAGCTGCACAAAATGGTGCAACACTTTGGGCCCCATATGTAAGGATTGGTGTATTTCAGCAATAATTTTTAGGGCTTGTTCCTGGGGAAGGGCGATTTTGTTATTTAGGAAGACCCAACATAATCAGACTCAGTTTTCCCTTTTAATATGAAAGCCTGTTTCTCTGATGATGAGTAAGTTGGTGGTGTGGTCATGGAGAGAAACAGGACTGGAATGGGGGCTAGCCTGGTGCTGGTTAAGAATTTTGCTGCTGCATCTGCCCCTGCTTTGTCCCAGGAAACAGCATCCTGCTGGGTGTGATGTCCTCGGCAGTGAATGACAGTGACTTCTTTGGGAAGTGATAGGGCCTGCAGCAGATTAGAAACTTGGGTAGCATTAATTATGGGGAAACCTTTCAGAGGGTAGCATGGCAGTGAGTAATAAGAAAAACATACTTTAAATCAATATAGGTATTTGCTTGCTTTCCCTGTGCTAGCTTGAGAGCTTGGATTAAGGCACTGAGCTCTGTCTTTTGTGATGTGGTCCCATCAGGGAGGCGGCATGCCTTGAGGGTGGCTTAGTCTGTAACTAATGCATAGGCAGCTTTTTGCCACCCCTTCAGGTGTCACTATTGAACTCCCATCTACATAAAAGGTGAGGTCTGAGTTAGATAAGAGAAGGTCAGACAGGCCCTCCTGGGGTTCAGCAAATGTATCCATTAGTTCAGGGCAGCAATGGGCTGAGGAGGAGGAATGAGATGGAAGGGGAAACAAAGTAGCTGTGTTGAGTGGAGAAGTAGAATGAAGGCTAACTGATGGATTTTCAATAAAGAGTAGATGAAACTCCTGTAGGCGAGAGGGTCCTGAGTGAGCAAGAGATTTGTGAGAGAGAAGGTCGGTCAGTCTATGAGGAGAGAACACTGAGATAGGCTGGTGTAAGGTAAGTTTTAGGGATTCCTTGGTAAGTTATCTTGCTGCACCCAGAGTATGCAGGCAAGGCTGCCATCCCCTGACTGTGGGACCAAGTTGTTTTGATAAATATGCTACAGGACAATATATGGGACCTAGGGGTTGGGTGAAGACTCCAACTGCAATCCCTTGTTTTTCTTCAGTAAACAAGTGGAAGGAATGGTTAAGGTCTGGCAGATGAAGTGGAGGTGCTGTGGACAGAGCAGTTTGCAGGGTTCTGAAAACTTATTTTACAATTCCAGGATGAGAGAGGGTTCTTGTGAGTATGTGCTTACCTGCCACATAAAGAGGTTTAGCTATAGTGGCAAAATTAGGTACCCAGTGGTGGAAGCATCCTACAAATCCTAAGAAGGAGAGAATCTCGTATGTAGTCTACTGGGGCTGCAATGAAATAAGTGCCTGCCGGTAGTCGGTTGTTAGGCTTTTAGTTTTGGGAGTTAGGCAAATGCCTAAGTAGACTGCTGAGGTGACTGATAACTGTGCTTTAGAGGGAGATATCCGGTACCTCTTGGATCCAAGAATGTTAAGGACAGTGACAGTATGTTGTTGAGACAGAGGGAGGGGCTACAAAGTAACAGATCATGCACATACTGGAGAAGGACACTGGATTGGAGGGAGCAGGGTTAAGATCAGCTGCTAAGGTTTGTCCAAAAATATTGGGTCTGTCCCTAAATCCCTGGGGCAAGACTGTCCAGATGAGCTGCTGTAACAGGTTGCTGTCAGGATTGGTCCAAATGAAGGCAAAAGGAAGTAAGACTCTGGGTGAAGGGGAATAGTAAAGAAGGCATCCTTAAGGTCAAGAACTGTAAAATGAGAGGTAGTGGAGGGAATGTTGGATAATAAAGTGTATGTGTTGGGGACCACTGGGTGAATGAGTACCACTGCCTCATTGATGAGGTGCAGGTTCTGAACTAGGTGGTAGTCGCCGGTTGGCTTGTAGACTGGTAAGATAGGAGTATTACAAGGGGAACTGATGGGGATTAGGAGTCCCTGGGCCAGAATTTGGGTGATGATAGGCTTTAGGCCATGGTGGTGGGTTTTTGAGATGGGAAACTGAGGAAGTGAGAAAAAGTGGGTAGAGTTATTCAGGAATATTTTAACTGGTGTGTGGTGTCTGGCCACCACAGGCTTGGAGGTATCCTATACTGAGGGATTAACTTCTTTAGGAGGGATAGGGGGTTTAGGCGAGGGGTTAAGGCAGGGTGTGATACTGGTTAGGAGTAGCAGTAGGAGGTGGACAGAGGATAAGCTTGAATGTGGGGGGGAAGTGAATTGGAGCTTAGCCCCTACAGTCTGGAGAATATCTCATCCTAAAAGGGTGACTGGGCATGAGGATATGATTAGAAAGGAGAGAGAGAAGTGGTGTCCCTCAAGGACACAGGCTAAGGGACAAGTTTGTTTAGGAGAGGACGGCTTTCCATCAATCCCCAAGAATGAAACCTGGGAAGGTATGCTATGTCCTGAATAGGAAGGCAGTACAGAATAAGTAGCCCCTGTATCCATTAAAAAGGAAATGGACTTACCCACTACCTGCAGCGTTATGCTGGCTTCAGCTAACATGATGGGGGTCCTCAAGTCTGGGCTGCATCAGTCAACCAGAAGGTCAAGAAGTTCAAGCGAATGGACTGCTTTTGTGGACCAGCCTACCCTCCACATAGAGATGTGGGGGTTGAGCCTGCATCCTGGGATGGGCAGTCAACCTTCCAGTGTCCAGTCTGTTTGCAACATGGGCAGGGCCCAGGAGGTGGACAAGAGCAGGAGCACTGCCATGCCCAGTGTCCCTCATGGCCTTATCTAAAACAGGGCCGAGGTGTGGCCTTTGCCTAATTTTGAAAGGGTTTTGATGGATCCCCTCCACCAGACGTTCAGTGGGCTGCCGGCCTCAGGGCTGCTACAAGAGCTCAGGTTTGGAGGCCTACCTTTGCTGTAAACCGGCCTGGTGGGTGGCCTCAGCCTGTTCCTCTCGGCCACTGAAAACTTTAAGTGCCATGTTTACTAGGTCCTGTATGGGAGTTTGGGGGCTTTCCTTGGCTTTTTTAAGTTTCCTCCTTATATCAGATGCTTACTGGGAGATGAAGTGGGTGGCCAGGACTGTAGTCCCTGCTAAGGAGGCCAGATCTAGCTGGGTATGGAGGGTCATAGCATTACTTAATCAGTCTAGGAAGGCAGCTGGGTTTTCATCAGGACCCTGAGTTATTTCCCTTAACTTGCCATAATTAACTACCTTTTGAGCTTCACTTTGCATGCCTGCTAGGAGACACTGTAACATTTGTTCTCCATGGCGGTGGCCATCTTGACTGGTTTGATAGTCTCAATTCAAGTTGGCCTCGGGGATCACCACTGCACCTACTGGCATTTGATTGTTTGTGAGATGTACCTGATCAGTGTGAGCTCGGACTGCTCTAAGAATGTGGTCAAGCTCACCAGGAGTGAGAGTGGAAGACAGGATCACGTAGGTGTCATGCCAGGTTAGGTCATAGGCCTGCGTGAGGTAACAAAATTATTTGGCATAAGCAGTATGATTGGTAGAGTATAACCCCGGGCATTTTTCAATAGCTGACAGATCAGAGAGAGAGAAGGGAACGTACACTCGGACAATGCCTTTTGCTCTGGCTACCTCACAAAAAGGGCAGAGGAGTGAGGGGTTATGAGAGCAAGTATGAGCACTGACAGGGGAAGTTATATTAGGGCTTTGGAAAGGAGAAGGAGAAGAAGGAGGAAAGAGTTGAGGCCTCACATAAGGAAGGGGGTTGGTAAAGCAGGCAGGGCAGGACAGGTCTTCCGGGTCTTCAGAGAGTGCAGAGCTGGGCATGGCTGAGGACAAGGGTGGGGTTTTGGCTAACAGAACCTGAGAGGAGGAGCAAAAGAAGCAAAGGACCGGCTGGGAGCGAAGGTACCAGAAAGCCTGCACCTAGGGGATCTCTGACCATTTACTGTTCTTTTGGAAAAAGTTGTCTAGGTCTTTCAGGACATTAAAGTTGAGCTTGCCCTCTGGAGGCCACTTAGACTGGTTGTCTAGGGGATATTGTGGCCACGCTCAGGTGGAGAGAAACAGCAGTCTTTTCTTTTTAATGGAAAGACCTAGTTTGGGTAGATTTTGGACTAGACATTCTAATGGCGATTTAGGGTCTGGGGGGGGGGACTTCTGGTTGCCCATGGTTCACTCTTATGGGGTATTTAGGGGTTAGAACCAAATATGGAAAGGTCTTATACCCAACACAGGCAGAAGTACTCCTTTCCTGGAGGGTGGCTGAGAGAGTTTACAGGCTGTAACAATGTAACAATTATAACAAGGAAGAAAAAGAGAGAGAGAGTGAGACCTGAGTAGAAGAAGAGAAAGAAAGAAAACAGAGTTATTTACTTAACGAGACCTTATATGCCAAAAGGGCTGATCTGAGAATTTGAGATAGATGTTGTAGTACCGTAATCCAGAGATTTGGTCCTGCTGTTAGGCAGGATTTTGGTGTACACATGGGCTTCTGAATACCTAAACCAGGCATCCCCAAACTACTGCCTGTGGGCCACATGCAGCCCCCTTAGACCATTTATCTGCACCCGTGCCACACTTCAGGAAGGGTATCGCTTTCATTGGTGGTCAGTGAGAGGAGCTCAGTATGTGGCAGCCCTCCAATGGTCTGAGGGACAGTGAACTGGCCCCCTGTGTAAAAAGTTTGGGGACGCCTGAACTAAACCTTGGCCGCTGTTGTGGAGATGTTCAAAAGCCGACTTGAACTGCCCTACTGAACACTGGAGAGGGTTCAGGAAGATGGGGATGTCTCCCTCAAATTTCTGACCTCCAGAATCACCTCACAGGGAGAAGACAAGAGAGTAGTGACGTCTCCTCTATGCTCAAATCCTCGAGACAAGGCTGGGGCCCAGGCCCATGGTGAAATGAGACTGGGGCCCCAGGCCCATGGTTAGAAGTGAGAAGGAGTCCCTGACATGGCTGTGGTTATGAGCAGGGAGTCCATGAGAATACGAGAGGGTTCAGGAAGGTGGAGACATCTCCCTCAAATTTCTGACCCCCAGAATCCCCTCATGGGGAGAAGACAAGAGAGTAGAGACATCTCCTCTACATTCAGGTCCTTGAGATGAGGCCAGGGCCCTGTGCACATGGTGAGATGAGACTGGGGACCCAGGCCCATGATTAGAAACCTGAAGTAGTTCCTGATGCAGCCACAATGGCGAGCAGGAAGTCCATGAGGCAGGCAGCGGGAGACGTTGTGGGTAACAGAAGTCTTACCTTGCAATGGAGCAGTTCCCTGTTATCTTGTGATGAAGTGGTTCCCTGGTCTGTCTTCATTTGGAGAAGTCAGTTTCCCCCAGGAGAGGTCATACACCTCCCTCCAGAGTTTTGGCACTACTTGTAAAATTTATTCTTTGTAGG
The DNA here is from genome assembly GCF_048565385.1 of Saimiri boliviensis. Classification (NCBI taxonomy): domain Eukaryota; kingdom Metazoa; phylum Chordata; class Mammalia; order Primates; family Cebidae; genus Saimiri; species Saimiri boliviensis. Next base: position 14,957,395 of record NC_133471.1, on the reverse strand, counting down.
TTTATTGCCGAGTTAAAAATGAGAAAACTGAGGCCAGCTCAAGAAAATTAGATGCCTGTTTTTTCCAGGGCCCAGGTGAGGTTCTGTGATTCCGGAGAGAAGGGCCAGGAAAGTCATGCCTGACTCTTCTCAGGAGTGGGGTTTTATCCGGAATGAAGGCATTCAATTGGATTTGGAGAAAGAGGATGTGGATGGGGCGAACTGCTATTGGTAGGTAGGTGGGATTTTCGGTGAGTGGGCTAAGTGCTGAGTGCAGAGGGGATTTCCAAGGTGGGCTAGGTGCTGGTGCAGAGAGGATTTCCAAGGCAGAGCTAGATGATGAACATATTCTGATAGTGTAATTTTCAAGCGGGGAGGGAGATGGGCTTGTGGCATGTGATTCCAATTAGTGTCAAACTATCAGTGAAGAGAAGGCCACAGTTGGTAGCTACACTTCGATGACAGGTAATTTCAAATTCTGAGTATGTCTGGAGTGCAAATGGGTTTCAAATGGCAAAAAGAGTATGCTGACTGATCCACTGATGAACATAGGTGGTACAGAAAAAGACATCTAACCCTAAAGCTAACCTTTATAAACTACCACCAAAACCCTAACAATAACCCTAAATCCTTAATCTTAAACATGAACACAAATGAAACTGAATGATATTCCTAAACTGAAACATACCTTTAACCCAAAACCTAATGCTAAACCTACCCCTAACCCTAATCTGAAACCTACCCCAAACCATCATTTTAACCCAAACACTAACAGTAACACCAAACATAGCCCTAACCCTAATATTAACCTTAAATATTCATCCTACACCCTAGCCCTAACTCTAAAGCCTAACCCTAAACACAACTCTAACACAAAACCTAAGACTAAAACTAAAAACATCTACCTAATACTGTAAACCTAACAAATACCATTAACTTCAGCTTCTACCAATAACCCTAAATTTAACCATACCCTAAACCTACACTAATCTTAAACCTCTGACACTAAGAGACCTAACTCCAACCAAAGTCCTGACTTGCCACCCCAACCCTAACTCATAATTCTGAACTAACCCAGACCATAAATTGTAACCTAAAACTAAACTTAACCCATGACCCTGAAACTGAGGCTGACACTGATGCTGAACATAACCCTAAGCAAATCTTAACCCAAAACCAAAAATGAACCTAAACACTAATATTAAAACATTAATATTAACAATGAACTCTACCAGTATCTCTACTTCTAACACAAACACTAACTCTAACACTAACCCTAGCCCTATAACACTATCCCTAAAACTAAACTGAACACAAATCCATAAACCCTAATATGAACTCTAGCCATAAAGCAAAATCTTAATCCTAAAACTATCCTAACCATTAACCTACCCTAACCCTAACACAATCCCAAACACAAACCTATACCTTTTCCATAAGCCTAACAATAAAAGTAATCTTAACCCTAACCATAAAATTCTAAGCAAAAGTCAAGAGAAAATCCAGTCGTAACACTAAATGCTGAAAACGGAGCCTAACACCCAACAATTGCAAATCATAATCAGAAATTTCTAACCCTAAATATAATTCTAACTCTTAAATTAAATGTAACACTAAACAGCACCCGAAGCTCTAAACCTAATCCTGACCCTAAATGTAACCCCAACATATGAATCACAGACCCAATATAAAAACTAATCATAAAACCCTAATCCTAACACAGACTGGAACAACACAGAGCAATGAACTCTAATACCAAATTCTAACTGCTAATACCAAAGCAAGACCTGCACCCAAACAGTAATTAAACCCTAACCCTAAGACTAACTCTAATACTTACAACAAAATATAAGCATGGACTCCAACCCTAATTGCTAACACTATACTCTAAACCTTAACCATATAACCTTAACACTAACCCTAATGCTAACTGCTAATTATAACTGTAACAGTACTTCCAACCCTATGCCAACTCCAACCCTAAACATAACACTCTCTAATCAAAATCATAACCCCAACCAAAAATATCTTAAGCCTAATTATAATCTTAATGTAATCATACACATAACTCTAAAACTAAAAGTAAACCCTAAGCTAACAGGAGACACTAAAGCTTAACATTAACGATAATCATACACACTAAACACTAAAGATAGTGCTAACTAATAATAAGGACCTTCTAACACTCTAAAACTAAGCTTAAACTTAACCATAAATGCTATACCCTGCCATAAACATAAACATTAATCCTAATCATAGTATTAACCAAAAACCTAAGGCTAAATGCAACCCTTCAGATTAACAATAACCCATATAACTCCTAACATGAAACCTAACCCAAACTCTAAAACTTAATAATAAACCTAACACTAAATTCTGACCCTAAGTCTAACTCTAAACCCTAAGAGTAATCAAACCCTAATATTAACCATAAGCCTTACACAATAAACCCAACCCTAATATTAACCCCAAATTTCAAGCCTAAACCTAACCTAACCTTTACACTGAACCTACTCCTAATCTCTTCTCCAATCCTAATCTGACCCAAACCCTAACTCTAATCCTAAACACTGGAAACACTAACCAGAACCTGAGCTCAACACTAAACTGAATCTGTATCCTTATTTTAACCCTAACCCTAAATGCCCACCCTAACAGTAACACAGTAACCTTCTAACCCTAACACTCACCTTTGCCTTATCTCTATGAACACTTACCCCAACTCTTGCAATGTCCCTAAGCCAGAAACTAATCCTACCCTAACCCCTAATCTCTAACTAGAGTTCTATATTTTACCCCAAATTGAAGTATAACCCAACCTCAAACATAACTTCTAACTCTAATTTCAATCCTAAGCTTACTCCTAACATTATCCCTTGACCCTAATACAAATTTTAACCTTAACCCTAATTCTACCACAACAATAACCCCTAACACAACTCAAGCACTAACCATCAATCTCACATTAATTTTATTTCTGCAATTGTAAGCCCCTATTTCTAACCCCTGCCTTATTACTAATGTTACTCCCTCATTATTCAATAAATAAATAAATATATTCTCTATGATTCAAACTTATCACCCCTTATGCCCATAATAGCATATCAAGCCACATCTCTGTGTAATTACAAATGAGTATTGAATTAAACATATGAATTCACTGGGACAAAAAATAAATGTTAATACATCCAATAATTATAGACATAATGTTTAACTGAATAATAGTACAGGAGATTTGCTACATAGTAAAGACCTTATACAATACAATGGTTATTTTGTCAGTAAATCCATGAATTTTTTAACATGCTAACATTATCTCTTTCAAAAGATACATACCAACATATTTAATAATAAAACATTCAACAAACTGGGGTTTGAATATCTTTCACCTGATAAAACATCTTTTTATAAAACCCCTAAGAATAATAATCTGTACTGTTGGGAAACAAAGCTTTAAGTTGAGAAACAGCAATGATATTCACTTTCACAACTGTATTCCACACTGCACTTGAAGTTCTATCCAGAACAATTAGAGAAAAATATACACAAAGCCATTTATATGTAAAAGGAAAAAGTAAAACTATATACTCACAGATCTCATAATCTCATATACAGAAAATCATATGGAACTAACAAAAAATTATAAAATCTAGTAAACAAATTAAGCAAACGTATAGGACAAAATATCAAAACACAAAAATTTGTTTTCATACACTAGCAATAAACTAAAAATAAAATCAAGACAACAATTTTGTGTATAAAAATAAAAATAAAAAACAGACTGCTATCTTCAACTGCTCTGAAATCCATAAGTGCAGGCAGCTGGTAGTGGAGGGTGTCGCTGATGTGGAGACTGTGCTGCTACACTGGGATCTGAGCTGTAGTAGCAAAGACTGTGCTGCTACACTGGGATCTGAGCTGTAATGGCAATGGGACTAACCAGAAACTAACCATGTTTCTGAGGAATTAAAGCAGAATTATTTGAAAACATAATATTCCTAGGTTAGGTTGCTCATGACTGTAATCCCAGCAATTTAGAGGCTAAGTCCGGTGAATCACCTGAGGTCAGGAATTCCAGACCAGTCAGACCCACATGGAGAAACCCCATCCCTACACAAAGTACAAAAAATATTAGCCAAGCCTGAAGGTTCAACCCTGTAATTCCATGTATATAAATATAACTGATTGTATAGAAAAATAATAAATTGATATAATGAAATAAATTATAATAAACTGTTAACTCTTCAGTGTTTAAGTCCTGCAGTTGAGTTGTTTTTTGTTCTTCATAGATAGTTCATTTCTCGCATGCAATGTAACTATAAAATTAATGATGAGAAAAGTTTGTTTTTTGTTTTTTGCATAGCAAAGTTATAATTTGCTCACAATATAACAAACTAAGGACATGTTGACAGACTGACAAATAAACAAGTATGCTAATGTATAGGTGATTTTTAATCTATCCAGAAGGTCAATGACTAAACTATATGACATAGAAGTCTTGTGCATCATACATTTCAGGCAATTCAAAGTAGTATAATTTTATTGACTGTCAAATGAAGCATTTGTGGAAACTTTCAAACGAGTAAGAAAAAAATAGTGGATAAATATGGTGGCTTATGTCTATAATTTTTAGTACTTTGGGAGGCCAGGTGGGAGGATTGCTTAAGCCAAAGAGTTTGAAGCTGCAGTGAACTATAAATATACCCCCACACTTCCACCTGGTTAAGAAAATAAGACTCTACCTCAGTAGTAGTAGCAGTAGCAGCAGCAGCAGCAGCAGCAGCAGCAGCAGCAGCAGCAGCAGCAGCAGTAGTAGTAGTAGTAGTAGTAGTAGTAGTAGTAGTAGTAGCAGTAGTAATAATAATAATAATAATAATAATAATAAAGTTTTCAAAAATACATTGATCCAAGTTGCAAGACTTAGATATGGAAAATTACAAAATGCTACTTAAATAAATTCAAGAAACTCTAAATATATTTAAAGACACTACATGTTTCTGGATTATAAGATGATATTTTGTAAGGTGGCAATAATACACAATGCAATCTGTAAATTTATTGTGATTCCTATGAAATACCAAACTCTTTTTCAGAAATAGGCAAGACAGTCTTAACATTCATATGAATTTCAAGAGATGCTGAATAGCCAAAATATTCTTGCAAATAAAACCAACTTGGAAACTTACATTTCTCAATTTCAAATATTACTAAAAAGCAGCAGTAAGCAAAACAGCATAATATTAGCATAAGGACAAATATATAGATAGATAAAGGAAACTAAATGTTGGATTCATTTATACCTCTTTGGTCCATTGATTTTTGACATACAGCCAAGACCATTAAATTCAACAAATGCTGTTAGATACCTGATTATCCACAGTCAGACAAATAAATTGTACCCTTTCCTTACAATGTGTAAAAAATTTAACTAAAATAGTTCAAAAACCTCCATATTGAAAATAATAAACTCTGGAAGACAATATAAATTTTAGGAATGAAATTTTGCAACCTGGATTCAGCGGTAGTTTCTGAGATCTAGTGCCAAAATCAAAGACAAATAAAGAAATAATTTCTGCAAAATTCAAGACTTTTCTGCATCAAAAGACACTACCAAGCAATTGAAAAGACATGCCAGAGAAAGGCAGATTTGCATGTTATTTATGTGACAACTGTCCGTTATTCACAATATGTAAAGAACTTGTATTACTCAACTACATGCAAAAAAAGACAAACAATTCAATTACAAAATGGAGAAATAGTTGAACACACACTTCACCAAAGATACATGCATATGGAAAATAACCAACTAAAAATACGTACAAACATGTAAGTTTTGCTGCATTAAGTGTTTTATATAATACTTTTTCCCATAGTCATATGATTCTGTGTGGTCAAATTAGTCTTGTTGAGCCCCACCTTCCTTGGATAAAAAAGAAAATATCTGACAAAAAAAAAATTTTTGAAATGAAGAGTTTCCTGCTGGACTAGAGTTTCCAATAAAAGTAATAGATTATCACTCAGTCTTCATGGGTTACAAATTTCCATCTAGCAGGAAGTAACTCAGGGAGCCATTGAGTTCATGAGGTATATGGATATACACCTGCCCTAAATCCCATACAAGAGCTATGACATAATTACATTTTCTCATTACATTTAAATACTAATAATTCAAATGTTTAAATATCTCACTTTAATTGATTTATTGTACATATAGGGAGCTTTACAAATATGAGATAATATTGATTCATTGTAGAGAGAGGAATTTTTACTTTTATATATTTCAATTATATATATATATATATATATATATATATATATAGTCATGAAGTCATGATGTGGACTAGAACATTTTGTCAGTTAACTGTACTGGTAGACTATTTAAAATAAAAGTTTTAAACCTAAAATACCTTGTAACTAATTACACACAGAGAATATAGCAAGACAATAGTCTGTCCAACATATTCATATGTAATTTCTATAATTAACTGTGTCATTTGTCTTTGGAAGCAAGATATTTTATTTAATAATTATCCCAAATGATGTTTTATTTTATTAACTATCATTTCCCAGATTTAAAAATTGTTTCATAATTTTTATCATCTCTTCAATGATCTAACAAATGATCAATTATTTTTTATTTTTAGACAGAACACATGAACGTTTCTACAGTTAAGTATTACAACTATTGTGCCTTTTAGGCCTAGAAAATCAGCTAACAGTGGGCACTGGGTCAATGAGTTGAGAAAATGCATATTAAAATAGCTGTGACACCCAAGAACCTGTGTCCCCACAAGTGAGAGCAGAGGAGATTGCAGGCAGTTGGGTTAACTAAATGGAAGAGTAAAACAGGCAGGAGTACTTGGTGTCTCCAGCCATTGTAAGTTTTAAAAACAAAATCAGGAGAGTGACAGGATAAAATTTGCATTTGTAAATGAATATTTTGCTATTACCAAGTGAGTTTGCTAGTAGTGGCAGGATGGATTGCAATCCTTCAGGTGGGCTGCTCTAAGGAGAGTACAGTAGCACAAGAGGCTGTTCCATCCAGGAATTGAAAGTCTCCATCTGTTCAGAAAAAAAATTCTGAGTAGACACAGATTGGGGTTACCACTGCTGTTTACAAACATCAGGGTTGTGAAACCCGAGGGTGTCTCAGCAACAGTTCCAGAAAAAGAAACATGCACTCACATGAAAAGAGACTTTTTCTCCCAGTTGAGGCAGGTGTTGAAGTAAAATGGGTATGTGGATTGAACTTTCATGTAGAAACCGTGTATTTTCCTGCTTTGGTAGTTATGTGATGATAACCTGAGGCATTGTTTCCATTTTGATAAAACACACTGGGCAATTTTGTGAAGCTGAAAATCTGGCACAGCAATAATTACTGGAAAATTTGGAAAAAAGGAAAAAGCATACTAAATTCTATTGCAAGTTTCCTAGAAGTATGAAATTACTGAGAAGTAAAGCTTTTTTAAATAAAATAATTAGGTTTATATCATGTCACTAAAGCAGAGGCACCAGCAAAAAAGTTCATTCTAGAGGGCAAATCCAACGCAAATCCAACTCAGTGGAAGCTATGAAACCAAATGCTTTGGTAAGAGTAGAAATGTTAAGTCATTATTACAGGTATTACATATGTATAACAGGTGTTACATTAGTAATTATGGGTGTTACATCAGTGTTATGATCTATTTGTATTATAAATATTGTGTTAATATTATGAGTGTTATATTAGTATTTCAGGTGCTACTTCAGTATTACTGTTGTTCCTTCAGTATTATAGTTTACATTGGTATTGTGGATGATATATTGGTATTATGGTATGTTGGTATTATGGTATTATGTTACAGTTGTATTGTGGATGGTATGTAAGCATTATGAATGGTATATTGATATTATGAGTGTTACAGTTGAATTACAGGTATAAGGACAGCATTACAGATGCTACATCAGTGTTACAGATGTTTTATTAGTATTGCAGATTCTATATTGGTTTTGTGAGTATTACACTTGTATTATGGGTGTTAGGTAAGTAGTATAATTGTTGCATTTTTGTTGCAAATGCTACATTTATATTATGAGTGTTTCATTGCTACTATGAGTGTTACAGTTATATTAGGGAATGTTAGATCAGTACTATCAGTGTTACATTTTACATTACTGATGTTAAAACTGTATTACAATGTTACATTAGCTTATCAATGTTATATTTGTATTATAGATTTCATAATTTTTGAAGAATGTTATATTTGTGTCATGAGTGCCTGATGTTGACATTAAATTGCGGCCACCATGCATTGGGCATAAAGAAAGGCCTTATGAAGCACTGGAAAACATAGCATTTTTTATCTCTAATTTTGTACACCAAGCTCTTCCATTGGGCCTTTGATCCTTAAAGGTCAGAGGAAGGATTTTACTTACCTCTACCCCCAGCTATTCCAGAGTGAGATGGGGTTTCTCCTGACTGAGCTGAGGAGAACATAGCTCTGATCCTATCAAGTGTCAGCCTCTTAACACTAAAGCACTCCTGAGGTCTGAAATGGCAGGCTCTGGGATCTTTCTGCTCATGACTGGCATAACTACAGGACCCACGTAGTCACAGTGTTGCAGCCAGGCACCCTTTCTTGGCTTGCCTACAGCACCAAAGAAGCCAGAGTTCAGATGGCTCAACATTATCATTTTGAAAATGCAAACTGAATTGGAGCCTATTATTCTGCTATCTCTTTGTTTGTTTTTAATTATGAAACCATTAACAGGGAATAATGAAAAATGAACTGAGTAAAACTTCAAGACTTATAAAAAACATGTCCTCAACATATCTTGAAGCTTAAAATGCAGAATTATAAAAATTCTACAAGAAAGGTCATAAAGAAAGCTATGTGAAATGTGGCCTGGATTTGGCACTGAGTTATAACATATGACATTGAAGCTGATTTATAACAGAAAAAATAATTAACAATGTAGACATTCTCATACTAAAAATTTATACTCTGTGAAATTGTTGTTCAGTAAATAGGAAGACAAGACATAGAGTGAGAAGGAATACCTGAAAAATGCTGATCTATGCAACAACTTGCGCTCAAAATATACAAAGAAATCTTGAAATATAAATAAAATAGATTAATCAATTAAAAATGAGTAAAGAGCTAAGCAGATAACTCACCAATGAAGACACAAAGATGGCTAATAAACAGAAAGATATTCAAACACATATATCATTACAAAACTAAAAATTACAGTGAAGAAGCATGGCTGAACTATATTTGCTAGAACTGATAAACTATTAAGAAAACATGACAGTTATCTGGAGGATATACTAAGATGTATTCATTGTGGGTGGAATTCATGATGGTATAGCAATTATGGAAGACTGTGTAGAAGACCAGTATATGCCACTCCCAGATATGACAGTAGAAAACCAGAATACATTAACACAAAATATACTTCTTTCATGGAGGACTATTTTGAACTCATTATTTTCAGAAAATATAAACATAACAGAACTCCTGAAAACAGAGTAGAATATATACTTTTATTAAAAAAAATCAAATAAGAATATTTCAATTTAGTAAAGACTCCCTCTCAATACCAATGAGAGAATGATGACTAAATTTTTAGAGGTTCTTAAGAAACTTCCAGAAACACCTTCACAAATATACCCAGACGTGGTACTTTGCCAGCAATGTGAGTATCCCTTAACCCTGTCAAGTGAACACCTAAAATTACTCCTACAATATTTATGCCTAATTTGTGGCTACAATTTTAGAATGAATGCTATAAAATCTCTACTTGAATCTGTCTGTATGTTTGTATATATTTTCTATATGTGATTTTTCCACACCTGTGGATGGCAATAAAAAATTAATTTCTGAAATTATTTAAAAGTGCTTTATTTCAATTTTTTTTAAAAAAAAGAACTTATAAGTTATATATTTCTAAACCACCCACATAATATAGGAACTAATCCAAATATTTTTCAAGTTCAGTCTATTTGGTAAGTAGAACTAATTTAATGTTTTTGGATTAATAAAACAAGTATGTTTTTGGACTTGTCACTATTAAATGTAAAACAGGTATACGTTTTTATTTTATTTGGTTACTAGTTGAACCAATTGATATTTACTAGATACTTAAAACCTTAAAGCTTAGAGTTTGATTTAAATTGTTATAATTATTATAACCAAAATAATTGTAATGATAATTGTTTTACAGAAAATTTGCCTAAAACTAGCTATAAAACCTTACTGGTAATTTGCAACATTAAAATATGTTAAATAAAACATATTTATTAAATGTCAAGATTATAAATAAAAATAAAATTATATCACATCAATTACTAAACAAAAATGAATATACTTGTAACTTTTATATACTTGTAACTTCCTATTTTTACAGAGAGACTAAAGCTTTTTTGGTGTGTTAAAAAACACTCTTTCTACAATAATGAGGTAGTGCACTGTAAGAAAACATATGCCTGCAGAAATTATAATATGGTGTATTCATAAATTATCTAATCCACTATGAAATGCTAGCATATGGTAGAAAGTTTCATATAAGCACTGTGGAAAATATACAAATAATCAAAGATGCTTAATCTTCCTTTAGTCATATTTGTATGAATAAAATATTATCTGTTTGGAAACTGTACATAATTTCTGGAAATTTGTAAAAGATATTTTCATTCATTATATGCCCTGTTATAATATCATGAGTCATCATTCCAGTCATTATGTTAAATTTGTGTGCCATCAAAGAAGATCCAAGATGGCCATTTTTAAACAACTTGGATTTGCAGCTTCCAGTGAAAGCCCAGAGGGTGAGTGGATGCTGCATTTTTATTGCCCATGGACCAGAAGATTACCAGGCAGAGAAGCCCCATGGGTCACCAGTGTGGCTGCTTTGGCTGGTGAAGTTATTTTGGTTGGCATGGCTGCTTTTCCCCATGCAGCTGCTTTGTCAGCGCCTTCGCCAGTGGTCCTTTGTACAAAATAAACCGGTCCATGTGCCCTTTAGTCTGGGATTTGGAGCCCCAATATGTTGCCTGTTCATCTGATTAAAGAGGGGACTTAACAGGAAGACAGGCCAAGAGATTCCTGGGCAAAAAAGTGTCACAAATCTCAGTGCTGCTGTTTAAGCCAGTGCAGTGAGTCACTGCACAGGAAATCACACAGATCCCGGACCCTATTCAACAGGCAACTGGAACACCTGAAATGGAGTCAACTGTTCAACTAAAAAAGAAAATAAAAGACTCTGTGGCAGGGAGCCAGGTGATCAGGCTCAGCTGGCAACACCCCCACAATAGGACAGCAATCTGAAACTATCTGGATTGAAAGTTTCACAGCAAGTGCAGCTGAACCTGAAACAGTACAGCTCTATGGGGGATGGGTGTCTGCCATTACCGAGGCACTCCAACACTACTGATGTAGTCCACCATTGCTGAGGAAACCCACCATTGCTGAGGCTGCCTGCCATTGCCAAGTCAACACGCTGTTGCCAAGGCAACCTGCCATAACAGAGAGAGTCCACCAATACAGAGGTGGGCCACCATTGCTGAGGCAGTTCTAACTATACCCATGTAAACAGGATTGCAGGGAAGTTGACATGGCAGCTGGGTGGTGCCCACAGCAGCTCAACAAAGCCTCTGCAGGCAGACAGTGACTAGGCTGCCTCCTTGCTGGACAGGGCAGCCCTGAAAAGAAAGAAAAGGCAGCCACAGAAGGAAAACCCATAAATGAAGACCAAACTCCCTGGAATAGAGCACTTGGGAACAAAAAGCGGGTTTATGAATTCTGCTGAAATAGACATAAACATACCTTCCCAGCATCTCTGAATGAACAGTGGAGCTCACAACTCAGCACTTGAGCTCCTATAAAGAACAGACTCTCTCCTCAAGCCGCTCCCTCACCCCTGTATATCCAAAAAGTCACTTCATAAAGGAGAAATCAGACTGACATTTGGCAAGTATTCTTCTGAGAAGAAGATAGCAGAAGAAGAAATTGGTAGCAACCTTTAATGTTCTGCAGCTGCTGCAGGTTATCCCCAGGCAAGCAGGGCCTGAAGTAGACCTCAGCAGTCCTACAGCAGAGGGGACAGACTGTTAGAAGAAAAACTAAGAAATAGAAATAACTTCATTATCAACAAACAGAACGTCCACTCAGAGACCTAATCTGAAAGTCAGCAACGATGAAAACGACAGGTAGATAAATCCATAAAGTTGTGAAGAAACCAGTACAAAAAAGATAAAAACACCTGAAACCAGAACACTTCTCCTTCTACAAGGGAAACTCCTCACCAGCAAGGGAACAAGGTGGGATAGAGAATGAGTGTGATGAAAAGACTGAATCAGGCTTCAGAAGGTGGGTAGTAAGAAACTTCTGTGAGCTAAAAGAACATGTTCTAACCCAATGCAAAGAACTTAACAACATTGAAAATAGATATGAAGAAATGCTAACGAGAATGGACAACTTAGAAGGGAATATAAATGAGTTGCTAGAGCTGAAAAACACAACAGGAGAACTTAATGAAGTATGCACAAGTTTCAACAGCCAAATGGACTAAGCAAAAAAAAAAAAGATATCAGAAGTTGAATATCAACTCAATGAAATAAAACAAGAAGGCATAACTACAGTAAAAAGAGGAAAAATGAATGAATAAAATCTCCAAGAAATGTGGGACTATGTGAAAAGACCTAATCTATGTTAGATAGGTGTACCTGAATGAGACAAAGAGAATGAATCCAATCTGGATAATACTCCTTAGGACATTATACAAGAAAACTTTCAACCTAGCAGCCTAGGTCAGTATTCAAGTCTAAAAAATAAAGAGAACAACACAAAAATATTCCTCAAAAGGAAAAACACCAAGGCACATAATCATCAGATTCACCAGGGTTGAAATGAAGAAGAAAATGCTAAGGACAGCCACACAGAAAGGTCAGGTTACCCACAAAGGGAAGCCCATCAGACTCACTGCAGATCTCTCAGCAGTAACCCTACAAGCCAAAAGACAGTGGGTGTCAATATTCAACATCCTTAAAGAAAAGAACTTTCAACCCAGAATCTCATATCCAGCCAAACTAAGCTTCACAAGTGAAGAAAAAAATAATATTTTTGCAAACAAGCATGTACTCAGAGATTTTGTAACCACCAGGCCTGCTTTACATGAGCTCCTGAAAGGGGCTCTACACATAGAAATGAACAACCAGTACCTGCCACTCCAAAAACCAGTACCTGCCACTCCAAAAATGGTAAATAGGATCAACACAATGAAGAATCTGCATCAACTAATGGATAAAACAGCCAGCTAGCACCAAAATGGCAGTATCAAATTCACACATAACAAAATTAACCCTAAATGTAAATACACTAAATGCCTCAATCAAAAGACACAGACTAACAAATTGGATAAAAAGCAAAAAGCCATCGGTGTGCTGTATCCAGGAAACCCATCTCACATGCAAGGATACACAAAGGCTCAAAATACAGAAATGGAAGAAGATTTACCAAGCAAATGGAGACCAAAAAAAAAAAAAAAAAAAAAAAAAAAAAAGCAGGAGTTGCAATTCTCATCTCTGATAAAATAGACTTTAAAGCAACAAAGATCAAAAGAGACAAAGATGAACATTACATAATGGTAAAAGGATCAATGCAACAAGAAGAGTTAACGATCCTAAATATATATGCATACAATACAGGAGCACCCAGGTACATGAGGGAAGTTTCTAATGACTTACAAAGTCTTTAGAAACTTTAAAGTATCCACTTAAAATAATAGTGGGAGATTTTAACACCCTATTTTCAATATTAGACAGATCAACCAGACAGAAAAATTAACAAGGATATCCAGGACTTGAACTCAGATCTGGACCAAACAAACCTAATAGACATTTGGAGAACTCTTCACCTCAAATTCGCAGAATATGCATTCTTCTCAACACCACATCACATCTACTCTAAAATTGACCATATAATTGGAAGTAAATCACCCATGGGAAAAACAATATAATGGAAAGCATAACAAACAGTCTCTCAGAACACAGTGCAATCAAGTCAGAGCTCAAAATTTAAAAAACTAACTCAGAACCACACAGCTTCATGAAAACTGAACAACTGGCTCTTGAATGTTGACTGAACAAACAATGAAATGACGGCAGAAATAAGGATGTTCTTTGAAACCAAAGATAATGATGACACAACATACCAGCATCTCTGGAACACATTTAATGCTGTCTCTGAGAAAAATAATAGCAATAAGTGCCCACATGTGTAGGAAGGAGAGATCTAAAATTGACACCCTATAGTCAAAATTGAAAGAGCTAGAGGAGAAAGATTAAAAAAAAAAAAAAAAAAAAAAAAACTCAAAATCTAGCAGATGATGGAAAATAGCTAAAATCAGAGAAGAACTGGAAAAGATAGAGACACAAAAAAACCTTCAAATAATCAATAAATCCAGGAGTGTGTGTGTTTTTTGTTTTTTTTTTTTTAAAGATCAACAAAATAGACCACTAGCCAGATTAAAAAAGAAAAGAGAGAATAACCAAACTGATGCAATAAAAAAATGATAAAGGAAATATCACCACAAATTCTACATAAATTCTAACCATCATAAGAGATTATTACAAACAACTCTATGCACATATACTAGTAAACCTGGAAGAAATTGATAAATTTCTGGATACTTGCCTCCTCCCAAGCCTAAACCGGAAATAATGCAAAACCCTAAACAGACCCATAACAAAGTCTGAAGTTGAGGCAGAAATTAAGAGGCTACCATCCAAGAAAAGCCCAGGTACCTATGGGTTCAGAGACGAATTTTATCAGACATAAAAAGTGGAGTAGGTACCATTCCTTCTGAAACTATTCCAAATAATCCAAAGAGAGAGAATTATTCTCAAATCATTTTATGAGACCAACATCATCTTGTTATCAAAACCCGGTAGAGACTCAACAAGAAAAGAAAACTTCAGGCCAATATCCATGATAAACATAGATGCAGAAATTTTCAATAAAATACTGGCAAACTGCTTGCAACAGCACATCAAAAAGTTTATCCACCATGATCAAGTAGGCTTCATCCCAAGGATGCAATGCTGGTTCAACATACACAAGTCTGTAAATGTAATTCATTACATAAACAGAACCAAATAAAAAAAAAAAAAAAAACAAAACATAATTATCTCAATTGATGCAGAGAAGGCCTTTGACAAAATTCAACAGCCTTTTATACTAAAAATGCTCAATAAAGTAGGTATTGATGGAAAGTATCTAAAAATAATAAGAGCTATTTATGACAAACCAACAGACAATATTATACTGAATGGGCAAAAACTGGGATCATTTTCTTTGAAATCTGGCACTAGACAAGGATGTCCTCTTTCACCACTCCTATTCAATATAATACTGGAAATTGTAGCCAGAGCAATCAGGCAAGAAATAGAAATGAAGGTTATTCAAATAGGAAAGGAAGAAGTCAAATTGTCTCTATTTGCAGACAACATGATTGTATATCTAGAAGACCCCATCATCTCAGCCCAAAATCTCCTGAAACTGATAAACAAATTCAGCAGTCTCAGGATACAAAATCAATGTGCAAAAATCACAAGCAATGATATGCACCAATAACAGACTTAAAGAGAGCCAAATCAAGAACAAACTACCATTCACAATTGCCACAAAGGAATACAACTAACAAGGAACATAAAGGATCTCTTCAAGAAGATCCACAAGCCAATGATCAACAAAAGAAGAGAGGATACAAACAGATGGAAAAACATTTCACATTCATAGTTAGAAAGAATCAATATAGTAAAAATGGCCATACTGCCCAAAGTAATTTACAGATTCAATAATCTCGTCTTCAAGCCATCTGACAAAGGGCTGATATCCAGAATTTGCAAAGAACTAAAACAGATTTACAAGAAAAAAAAAAAGCCCATTCAAAAGTGGGTAAAGGATATGAACAGATACTTTACAAAAGAAGAGATATATGAGACCAACAAACATATGAAAAAATACTCATCATCACTGGTCATTAGAGAAATGCAAATCAAAACTACATTGAGATACCATCTCACACCACTTAGAATTCTGATCATTAAAAAATCTGGAGACAATAGATGCTGGAGAGGATGTGGAGAAATAGGAACACTTTTACATTGTTGGTGGAAGTGTAAATTAGTTTAACCATTGTGGAAGACAGCATGACGATTCCTCAAGGACCTAGAAATAGAAATTCCATTTGACCCAGCAATCCCATTACTGGATATACCTGCAAAGAATTATAAATTGTTCTACTGCAAGGACACGTTCACAAGAATGTTCATTGCAGCACTGTTTACAAGAGCAAAGGCCTGGAACCAACCCAAACGCCCATTGATGATAGATTGGACAGGGAAAATGTGGTACATATGCACCATGAAATACTATGCAGCCAAAAAAGACGATGAGTTTTGTGTCCTTTGCAGTGACATGAATGAACCTGGAAACCATCATTCTCAGCAAACTGACACAAGAACAGAAAATCAACCACATGCTCTCACTCATAGATGGGTGTTGAACAATGAAAACACATGGACCCAGGGAGGGGAGCTCTACACACTGGAGTCTGTTGGGAAATAGGGAAGGAACGGTGAGGGGCAGGTGGTTGGGGAGAGGAGACAGCATGAGGAGAAATGCCAGATATAGGTGATGGGGAAGAAGGCAGCAAATCACACTGCCATGTGTGTACCTATGCAACAATCTTGCATGTTCTTCACATGTATCCCAAAACCTAAAATGCAATTTAACAAAAAATATTGTGTGCCACAGCAGATTTCTTTGTCAATTGTGATATAATGAGCTCTCACTGGATTGTTAACCATGGCTATTTTACACCTTTTGTAATTTACACTTAGTTATTTTAATAACATACTTTCCTGAACACTCGTTAATCTATTTTGGCTACAGGTCAGAATGTTTGTCTCCAACCAAGAACTATCATGGCAACATGTGGAAACAACTCTGATGGGTCTTCTGCTTACATGCATCAGATGTCAATATTTAAATAATTTTATGGTTATGTAAAATAGTGAAGGATGAGAAAATAAAGGGGCAAATTTCTTCAATTTATTTTATAAAATAATATTAAAATTTGTTATAGTTATATTTTGGCTAATGTAGGATGCCAATCTTTAGAAAACATGCATTATTTTCTGTACCATTAAAAATCCACTCCCAATACGTCATGACTGTTGCAATTAAAAAAAGTTACTAAAACGCATGCATCATGTATTTAAACTTAAATAATGATTCAAGTTCTAATATACCCACCCAAATAGTTTTCTATATTGCTTAACTAGTGTAGTACTAAAAAAAAAAAAAAAAAAAAAAAAAAAAAAAAAAAAAAAAAAAAAGCCATTGAAGCAGAAATAAAAGTGTTTACGGAGGAAGTGATTTCTCCCTTGGGCTCAGCCTGTCACAGTGATACCACTGGTCACCTCTCTTTTCTCTGGACCAGGATCTCTCCTCACAAACAAGCCCAGATCATGTGCAATGCACACTTTGGTGTCTGTGACAATGCGTGGTCACAGCCACACTCAGGGGAGACATTTGTCAAGTTAGAATTGGAGCCTGGGTTGGGGAACACAGGCCCAGGGCATCACTTTCCTCTCAGTACAGTAACGGGGGCCACACCCCAGACACTTTTCCCTCATCGGGATGAGAAAAAGATGCTTTTCCTCAGCAGATGTCCCAATTCTGCAGCCTTTCCTGGATGGGTACAGAGGAGCGGAGGCTCCATCCTCATTACGGATTTGAACCCCAGTGCCCCCAAGTGTCTGAAAGTGATGGCCTCTCCTGGGTGAGTTCAGGGGAGAAGGAAAGTTTATCCTCACCATAAATGCACCTGCCCCATCCCCAGCTGTCCAAAGCCATGACCCCTTAGTGGATGGATCCAGAGAAGAAGGAGGTTTCATTCTCAATATGGTGTCTGCAGGTACACTGAAGCCATGGCATCATCTGGGCTTGTTCTGAGGAGAAGGGTGCTCTGTCCAAAGCCCAGGAACCCTACCTTGCTTCTCAAAGAGGCAGTTCAGGGACTTTGTGGGTTGGCTCTGTGTGTGGCCACCTTGTGGTAGCCCTGGAGAATCTCTAAAATTTAGGACAGATTAACCCAGGTGCTAATATTAAGAAGTAGAAGTGAAATAGAGCCCAGCTTCTCATACTTTTATGAGAATGAAGATAAGAAGGAAAGAAGGTAGTCAACAGACAAAATTCAAATGCATTTCTTTATATCAGCAATAATAAATAAAAATAATTGAAATTTGAAATACTAAAGATATAATTATTTACTGTAATACCCCTAAAACTGAATCTGCTAAGTGTGAATGTAAAAAGAAATGCAAATTTCTTTCAGAAAAGCAGTCGCCATTGAGATAAATTAAAATAAATATAAGTAAATATAGACAGGCCAGGCACAGTGAAATAAGCCTGTAATCCCAAAACTTTGGCAGGCTTAAGGGGTCAGATCTCTGGAGTCTATGCATTGGAGACCAACCTGAGGAGCATGATGAAATCCACCTCTACCAAACATAGAAAACAGTAGCTGAAAGTGGTGGTGCATGCCTGTGGTCCCAGCTACTTGCAGTGTTGAGGAGAGAGAATTTCAGTAAGCTGAGATTGTACCACTGTACTCTAAGCTGGCTGACACACTGAGACTCTGTATCAAAAAATAAAAGCAGAGAAGTTCCTTGTTTAAGCGAAGTACACTCATTTTTGTTTCAGGAAAATCCCAATTAAATTCCAACCAATGATAACAACAAACTCTTCCTCCACCTAGAATAGATAAAATAAGAATGAAGAAGAACAAACTTAAAGTGCTTATACATCTGGATCTGAATACTTACACTAAAGCTAGTGTAATAAACAGAGTGTGGGATGGATGGTTTAATAGACAAGTAGATAAGTGAAACAGAACATACAGCTCCAAAACAAACCACAGTCAACTAATTTTGTCAAAGGTGCAAAGACCATTCAATGGAAATGATGCCTGTTCCAAAGTGAAAACAGAACAATTTGTAGCTACATGGAAAAAAAAAAAAAAAAAAAAAAAAAAAAAAAAAAAAAAAAAAAAAAAGGAACATACACATAAACATCAACACTTATAGAATAAAATGAGTCAAAATTATACATACATCAAAATTTCTGACACAAAGTTGTAATATAAATTAGTCTACATGCCCTTGGGATTGCTAATTAGTTACTAACAAGTCCATGAAAGAAAAAAAAATGAATAATGTAGAGTTTGTTAAAAGTTGAAATGTCAACTCTGTAAAACATCCTGCTAAAGTCAGCCATAGCAGTTTATGCCTGTATTCTCAGCACTGTGGGTAGCCAAGGTGAATGCATTACCCGAGATTAGGAGTTCTAGATCAGAAGTTTCACCATGGTCAACATGGTAAAACCCCAACTATACAAAAATAAAAATGCAACTAACTAGATGTAGTGGCAAGGCCTGTGATCTCAGCTGCTTGGGAGGGTGAGCCAGAAAAATCTCCTGAAGCTTAAAGGTGGCGGTTGCAGTGAGCCTAGATTATGCCATTGCACTACATCTTGGGTGACAGAGATAGACACTGTCTCAAAAGTAATAATGATAATCTTGTAAAGAGAAACAAACAAGAAGATACAGCCAGAAAATTTAGCAAACACATCTGAAAAGTGACTTGTTTGCGCAATACACACAGAAACTCTAAAATTGAACAAGATAAACTACTCAATTATAATGCAAAGACCTGAGAATATACTTCACAAAGAAAGATACAGAGATATAAAACAAGCATACCAGACACTACTTGCTGACACCTTGCTGCTTCTGCTGAACTCTGAGGCTCCAAGTCATCCATGGGAAGGACATGGGAAGGAGCAGTGGCTGCCAGAGTGGCATTAGCTTGAAAGACGGCCCCTGCCTACCCTACCTGTGCCTTCCTCCAGGGCCCAAGAGTCCCAAAGTCCCTGGACATGCTCTCCCAGAAGCAGCAGGAAGCTCAATGATTTATTTCTTAGCTTTTACTAAAGTTCTGGAGGCTACCAAATGTCTTAGATTGGAAGTTTCATTTTCATCCTAGCAACCTTGAGGCACTGAAAGTGTTAGGATAGTTGATTTTCAACCCACACTTAACTCCATAAAGAGATAAAAGAATTTCAGCCAGGCATAGTGGCTCACACCTGTAATCCCAGCACTTTGGTAGGCCAAGGAGGGTGAATCACAAAGTCAGGACTTCAAGACAATTTTGGCCAAGATGGTGAAACTCTATCTCTACTAAAAATTGTGGGCAGCAATAGCCGCCATTTTGTGATCTGTTGCAGTTTGCACAAGTTTCAGTTCCTGTTTTCCTGCTGATAAGTTTCAGTTTAATGTTTCCTGCCCACAAGTTTCAGTTTAATGTTTCCTGTTGACATGTTTCAGTCTTTGTTTCCCCACTGATAAGTTTCAGTAATGTTTCAGTTCCCCCCCACCACCCCGCTGATAAGTTTCAGTAATGTTTCGTTTCAGTTTCTCCTGAATGTTTCAGTTTCTGTTTCCTGCTGGTAAGTTTCAGTTTTGAAAATTACGAAGGCCGGAATTTCCCAACTGCAAGCTTCCTTTGCCCCGCCTCTCTGCCTGAGCCTATTTAAGCTGTGAGCTTAGCAACAATAAAGGAGACTTGATCAGACTCCTGTCTTGTCTCCATTCTTTGCGTCTCCCGCCCATCCATCCCTACTCCCTCCCTTCGAGCTCCTGTTGTTGTCCTGCAGGTCGGGACAGTCTGGTGCCCAATGTGGGGCTCGAAGTAAGAGGGACACAGTGAGGGATGTCGTCGAAGCCGGCCGGATTGAAGGAAGAAATCCAGAGGAGGAGTCACCACAGGAACCTGCTGCGGCCTTGCTCTCTGGTGAGTGGATGACGATATTATGGGTCAGGAAATTAGTAAGCATGAGTTGTTTGTAGAAGAACTCAGCAAAGCATTAAAAGTGCAAGGAGTAAAGGTGAAAGTAAACAGGTTAATTAAATATTTTGATTATATTAGGGATGTTTGTCCCTGGTTCCCTGAAGAAGGAACTATAGGTCAAAGATGTTGGAAAAGAGTAGGGGATGCCCTAAAAGATTATTATGATGCTTTCGGGCTTCAAAAGGTCCCTGTAACTGCTTTCTCATACTGGAATCTAATAAATGAGATCATTACCAGAAAACATGACAATCCAGTTATTGCTAATCTCATAACCCAGGGGGAAACTTGCCTGAGAGACTCATGTAAAAATTTGTCTGATAAAAGCCCCGCCTTTAAAGAAAGTTTGTTCGTTTTGGAAAAACCAGAACCCAAAGAGGGCAAGGAGAAAAATTCAGGGGAAGCTGACTTAATGTCATTTAATAGCAACTCTGGTAAAGAGGAACAGAAACCCGCGGAGAGTGGTGGGCCTGTGTGTTCCTTAGAAAAATTTGCTGAACGTGTAGCCACAGGCCTTAAACAAAAATTAGCTAATCCAAAATATCGAAAGAGGATTGTGTGGCTAGCCAGTCGAGCCAATAATTCAGAGGACGAAGGCATTGATGAGGGTATTTATTTGGATGATCTTGAGGATGAAGTGGCTCGATACCAAAATTCTGTGATCTGAGTTGGATATATTTGAAGGTATTTTGAAAGTTACGTTCAAGGCTAACACCTGAGCTTTGTGTAATGTAAATAAGACCTTGTGTTTATGAACCTTGCAGCTAATTTGCTTTTTTTTCCCCTTACATGCCAAGTGATGTTCAGGTTTTGAATGATTTTGTATCAGTTTTTCCCTTTGTAAATGGCATTAGCATTGTTACTTGAGGTCTTGCTTAATCACTTTTGTTGTCCTGAGGACTTGAATTTATTTTGTCTGTAGGTAGTCTAGCTTCAGCTGTTTATGTGGATGCTACATATTCGTCGATAAATGTTTGTGGTATAAAAAATGAGTATAACCAAGTTTGGCTGGAATTAATATCCCTGGGCACGCTAGAACAGGGTGGTGTATATTTGTGTACAACCCGGCCTCCCTTCCCCTGTAGCCATACCTCTGGGATTCTACAAAGTTATTGTACACTTAAAAGACTTTCTTTGCTATTCCTCTCCATCCAGAGGATTGTAAGCATTTCACTTTCAGCCTTCCTGCAATTAACTTTAAGAGCCTATGAAGAGATATCAATGGAAGATTTTGCCTCAGGGCATGGCAAAAAGTCCCACCTTATATCAGTCATATGTGGCCATCACCATTGCTGAAGTTAGAAAAGATTGGAAGGATGTATACATAATCCATTATATGGATGATATACTTTTAGCAGCAGCAAAAGAGGAGGTGGTCTTGTCTTGTTTCAAAAGTCTACAAACTGCCCTTACCGCTAGTGGATTAGTCATTGCCCCAGAGAAGGTGCAACTTACTGATCCCTACACCTACCTAGGATTTCAGTTAAGTGGAGCTCGCCTATTGACTCAAAAGGTGCAACTCAGGCTAGACTGTTTAAAAACTCTCATTGATTTTCAAAAATTATTAGGAGACATAAACTGGCTGTTACCTTATCTAATATTATGCAAAGCTGATCTCACGCCCCTATATGATATATTGGTAGGGGATCCTAGTCCTACTTCTTTAAGACAACTCACCTCTGAAGCAAAATCAGCTATCGATTTAGTTAACCAAGCTATCAATAACCAAACCATCACCTTTTTGATATTGACAAACCACTCCAATTTATTGTATGTCATACCTCATTATCTCCCACAGCTGTGTTCTGGCAAACTGCTCCACTTATGTGGATCCATCTTCCTAATATGCCCACTAAAGTCATTGAACCTTACTACCTTATGGTAGCCAGTCTAATTACCAAAGGAAGAACCCTAGGCAAGGAATATTTCGGACAGGAACCTAACAACATTGTCCAACCTTATACCAAACAGCCGATCCAATGGCTCATGCAGAATACTGAAGCATGGCCCATTGCACTTGCCTCTTATACTGGCAACCTCGATAATCATTATCCTCCCAATAAGCTTCTAGATTTTGCCAACAGACATGATTTCTTTTTTCCTAAAAATACCAGACTTCATCCCCTTCCAAATGGAATTACCATTTTCACTGACGGGTCATCCACAGGGCTTGCAGCCTTTGTTACCCCAAACCAAACTATCGGCTTTCAATCCCAATCTTCGTCTGCCCAATTAGCAGAGCTACATGCAGTTATAGCTGCATTTTCCATGTTTCCCAATGATCCTCTCAATGTTTATACAGACAGTGCATACATTGCTACCTCTGTCCCAAAGTTAGAAACAGCCCCATTCATAAAACACACCTCAACCGCTACAAAACAATTTTCTCAACTACAAAAGCTATTAATTTCCAGAAAACAACCTTTCTACATTGGACATTTACATGCTAATTCAGGCTTACCCGGTCCATTAGCCTCTGGAAATGCCAAGGCAGACCTAGCCACCCGTGTTCTGTTAGTTCAACTCCCTTACGCCCCTCTAGCTCAAGCACAACATTCACACAACTTGCATCATCTTAATGCTCAATCCTTAAAACTACTCCGTCACATAACTAGAGAACAAGCCCAACAAATAGTAAAGTCCTGTACACAATGTGCACCTCACTTACTGGTCCCACATCTTGGAGTTAACCCTCGGGACCTCCTACCTAATGCCCTTTGGCAAATGGATGTCACCCACATCCCAGAATTTGGAAATCTTAAATATGTTCATGTCTGCATTGATACTTGTAGTGGATATATCTTTGCCACTTTGCAAACTGGAGAAGCCACAAAACATGTTATTGCTCATCTTTTAACTGCCTTTGCATCCCTGGGGTGTCCACGTAAAATTAAAACTGACAACGGGCCTGGTTATGTCACTACAGCCTTCACTCAATTCTGTACTCACCTAAACATTCAAAATGTTACAGGCATCCCATACAACCCCCAGGGACAAGGCATAATAGAAAGAGCTCATCTCACCATAAAAACCACTCTAAATAAAATAAAAAAGGGGGAATGGTACCCCCATAAGGGATCATCAAAAAAACTTTTATCACACTCCTTATTTATTTTAAATTTTTTAACACTGGATCAAGAAGGACACTCTGCTGCCGATCGACACTGGCATTCTGAATCCGAAAGTCATTATGCATTCGTAATGTGGAAAGATCCCATGATGGGCGCATGGCATGGCCCAGACCCAGTCCTGATTTGGGGTCGAGGATCGGTGTGCATTTATGCCAAGGAAGCTGATTTGGCTAGGTGGCTTCCCGATAGACTTGTAAAGGAAGTAGATACCAAAAAATCTGAAAAACCAACTCCACCCAGGGATGACACCGAGCCCTGAGGGTCTTCTATCTTTTTCCTTTTAGGAGTCAACAATGTCTATTCATCCTGTTATACTCAGCAAACTCATGAGCTTCTCAAGATCACAAACTGAGGCCATAAAGATGCAGCCCATTCAGGTCCATTACCACAGGCTGGAGATGGCAGACCTAGAGATGGAGCTTGATACCTTTCCTCTCAGGTCACCCGGTGATCTGAACTGGTTAGCCAATGACGGGCAACTGAGGAGCATGAGTAAGGACACTCCACCTAAGATAGGGAGGAAAACATTTTTCCCTTCTCCATGATGGATAAGGATGATGAGTTTCCTTTTTTCTGGTAAATTTGTTTAAGTTCTTTTTTTTTTTTCTTTTAAATCTATTTACATTCATTCTATGTTTAACAGAAATTATTAGAGAGGGAATCCTTATTTTTGCCACTTTTAATAGAAAATGCTTTTATTTTGCTTAGATTCTGGATATTAGGTCTTTATCAATTTTTGTTGCACAGGCTGGAGTGCAATGGTGCCATTTTGGCTCACCACAATCTCTGACACCGAGGTTCAAGTGATTCTCATACATCAGCCTCCCAAGTAGCTGAGATTACAGCCATGTACCACCACACCCAGTTAATTTTGTATTTAGTGGAGATGGGGTCTCCCCGTGTTTGTCTTCATCTCCTGAACCCAGGTGATTTACCTGCCTCAGCCTCACAAAGTGCTAGGATTACAAGTGTGAGCCACTGCACCTATCCTATTTCCCACTTTCAGATTTGGGCATTTAGTACTATAAATTTCCATCTTAATATTGCTTTTTGAAAAAAATCAAAAAAAAAAAAAAAAAAAAAAAAAAAAAAAGGGAGGGCCACACAGCTGACGAGGCCGCCACCTGCCTCTCTCCTACTAAGGGCTAAGAAATCAGACACAAAGCAGAGGCTATATGTATTAACTGTATGTTGCATTCCAACAAGACTCAAGGATTTTGATCAGTTTCCTAGTGCAGACAGCTGGGCATTCCAAACTCCAGTAATAAACATTAACACCTTGGACTTGAAATGTTAAAATAAAACACCCATGGTTTCAAAAAAAAAATTGCTTTTTGTCTGCATCTCAGCAAGTCTAGTATGTTGTGTCTTTGTTCTTATTGGTTTCAAAGAACTTATTTCTTTCTTAATTTTGTTATTTACCCAGTAGTCATTGAAGAGCAGTTTGTTCAGTTTCCATGTAGTTGTATGGTTTTGAGTCAGTTTCTTAATCCTCAGTTTTAATTTGATTGCACTCTGTTCTGTGAGAATTTTTGTTATAATTTTCATTCTTTTGTATTTGCTGAGGAGTGTTATACTTCAAATTATGTAATCAGTTTTAAATCAAGTTCTACGTGGAGCTGAGAATAATGTATATTCTGTTGATATGATTTGGAGAGTTCTGTAAATGTCTATTAGGCCCATTAGGTCCAGTGCTGAGTTCAAGTCCTTTGTATCCTTGCTAATTTTCTGTCTCATTGATCTGATGTTGACAGTGGGTATTAAAGTATCCTACTATTATTGTGTGGGAATCTAAGTCTCTAAGAAATTGCTTTATGAATCTGGGTGCACCTGTATTGGGTGCATATATATATCTACATAGCGCTTGCATAGTTAGCTCTTTTTGTTGCATTGATTGCTTTGGAATTTCGTAAGACTCTTCTTTGTCTTTTTTGATGTTTGTTTCTTTACAGTCTGTCTAATCAAAGACTAGAATTGCAACCCTTGCTTTTTTAAACTTTTATTTTTATTTTTTTAAGATGAAGTTTTGCCTGCATTCTCCAGGTTGCCTTGCAATGGTACAGTCTTGGCTAACTGCAAGCTCCACCTCCAGGGTTCAAGAGATTCTCCTGCTTGTCCTCCTGAGTAGCTGGAATTGCAGGTGTCTGACATCATGCCAAGCTAACTTTTGTATAATTAGATTTATCTATCTTTGTTCTTTGATGCTGATAGCTTTTGGGTGGGGTTTTTATGTGATTGTTCTTTTTGTTGGTGTTGATGTTGTTGCTTTCTCTTTGTTAGTTTTACTTCTAACAATCAGGTCTGTCTTCTCTAGGTCTGCTGAAGTCTGCTGGAAGTCACTCCAGAACCTGATTGCCTGGGTATCTCCAACAGAGGCTTTAGTACAAGAAATATTATCTGCTTATTCCTCTGGAAGATTTGTCCCAGAGAGGTACCTGCCTGATGCCAGTCAGAATTATCCTGGATGTGGTGTCTGTTTACTCCTGCTTGAAAGTATTCTCCAGTTAGAAGGTACAAGAATAGGGGACCCACTTGATGAGGTAGTCTGTTCCTTAGCAGAGCTCAAGCACTGTACTGGGAGATTCACTGCTCCCTGTAGAGTCACTATGCAGGAACATTTAAGCCTGCTCTAGCTGTGGCCGCAATCATCTCTTCCTCTGCGTGCTGTCTTAGGGAGATGGGAGTTTTATTTATAAGCCCCTGACTGGGCTGTTGCCTTTCCTTCAGAGATTCCCTGCCCAGTGAGAAGAAATCTAGAGCCACTTTACAACAGTTCAGTGAGTTTCATGTAGTCCAAATTTCCTGGCAGCTTTTTTAACACTGTAAAGGGAAAACCACCTACTCAAGTCTCAGTAGTGGCAGTCACTCCTCCCCTTACCAAGCTAAATCATTACATGTCAACTTCAGACTTCTGGCCGGCAGTGAGAACTTCAAGCCAATTGCTCTTAACTTGCTGGGCTCCATGAGGGTGCAACCCACTAAGAGAGATCATTTGGCTGCATGGATTCAGCCTCCTTCACAGGAGAGTGAACAGTTGTATCTTGTTATTATTCCAGGTGTCACTGGGAAACAACAAGAACAAAAAATCTTCTACAGCTAGCTTGGTGTCTGCTCATTCAGCCTGACAGGTATGTGCTTGAAACCCAGGGTCATGGTGGTGTAAGCACATTGTGGAATTTCTTGGTCTGTGAGTCGCAAAGACTGTAAAAAGTGCAGTATCAGGGCTGGATATCACAATCCCTCCTGGCTTCCCTTGGCTAGGGAATGGATTTCCCAGCAATTCCTGGGTGAGGCAACACCTCATCCTGCTTCTACTTGCTCTCTGTGAGCTGTATCAATTGATGAAGTAGTCTCTATGAGGTGAACTGTGTACCTCAGTTGAAAATACAGAAATCACCAACCCCCAACCCCTCCACCATCACCCTTCTGCCTTGCTTTTGCTGGAAGCTGCAGACCAGAGCTATTTCTATTAATTATCCTGGTAAATTTCCCTTCTTATTTAAAGGAAAATTACCAGAAGTTTTAGTTGGTATATCTTAGAATGAAAAGAAAAAGAAAAATGGATAATATTTTAATAAAGGGTCTCAAAATTTGAATCTGATGCAGTGGAATCTTTTGAGAAAGGTAAACAAAAACTAATGGACCAAAAACATGTTATTTCACATTTTGGCTCACTTTGAAGAAGGGCATTTGAAAAGCAAAGCCTTCAGAATTCTAATCTGTGTCAAGTATTAAGCATTCAAACTATGTACTGAAGGGGAAATCAGTGTATTCTGTGAATTCCCAAGGAAACTAGTTTATACTCTAGAAATTGCTACTGCTGTCTTGACATCTGTAAAAAATTCCTTGGTTTAAGGGAATCCCTAAATATTCAGTATGTTGTTTAATTAGGGGCAGCTTACTATCTCATTGTAGAAACCATGAATTTAAGAATAATAACATAGTATGATAAATGTAACAATATGTATTAGCATTTCTTTTAATTTTTACAATGTAGAGATTAGAATACATTTTTTGAGTGTTTCTTTTTTGACATAAAACATACAAGCATTATTTGGCAACAACCTAATAGCAGCAGCAGCAGCAGCAGCAGCAGCAGTAGTAGTAGTAGTAGTAGTAGTAGTAGTAGTAGTAATAGTAGCAGTAGTATTAGTAGTAGTAGCAGTAGTAGTAATAACCTAACACCAACAAAATAATGCTCACTAACACATCTCATCAGGGAAAAGCAAATAAAAATATCAATGTGATAGTACTGAACATCTATAAAACTGTAAAAGTCTCTTTAAATGCAATTAAAATTGCCAAAAGAACTTAATTCTCTGTTGATGAAATGCACAATTATATAGTAATTTTAAAAGATAATGCTCTTATTCTGCCACAGTTTTGGTGATTTTTTATCCAAAGCTAAACATGGTCTTACCATATAGGCTAAAAATGGCACTCAGAAATTTAGAAAACTGCTTTGAAAACTATCATCTTAGAGAAAAGCCACATGCAATTATGTATAGCTACATTTATAATAGCCAAATACTTCAATAAATGGGGATGCCCTTCAATAGTAAAAAATCTAGGCACACTCATGCAATGAAAAACTACTTAGCCAGAGAAAGAGAGTGATCTGTGAAGTTATGCAGTCATGGATGCATCTAATATACATAAAGCTCGGTGAGTAAAGTTAGTGTGAAGAGATCTCATATTGTATCATCCAATTTCTATACATTATAAGGAAGAAAAATTTACAGAGTTGGTAAAGAGACCTGTGATATACAGTGGTTTGTAGTGGGGCAGGAAGTAAGTCAAATAAGGGAATAGGATAATTGAAAAGGAAACAAAGAGACCAAGTGAAAGTGAACCCTTTCTGGTTGGTAAGATCATGCCATGTGTGTGGAAAAGTCAGCAATGTGTATCATGAATTGAAAGCTAGGAGCAACTTTCCTTACCTTGCCACCAGATGTCCTTATGCTACTGTCTTTCGGATGGGACCAGAGGAGAGAAGGCACACTATTCTCATGGTGGATGCAGACCCAGGCCCAAAGCCAAGGTCTCTCCTGAGTGGGTTCCAAGGAGAAAGAAGCTCTATCAGATGCCAACCAATTCCTTGTGCATCAGCAACTCAGTGCATGTGTTTCATTGGTCCACTCTTGCAACCTCTCATGGCAGGTGACGTCTCTAATCCCACCACTTTGGGAGACTGAGAAAGGTGGATCAAGATAACCCAATTAAAAGGTAAAATCCTGTACACATACCTCACCAAGGATAGATACAGTTGGGAAACAGGCACACCAACCACTCCTTGCTGAGTCCCCGATGCTTCTGTTGAAGGCTGAGGCTTGAAGTCATCCCCTCAGGATTAGTGGTGGCTTCCAGAGTGGTAGTGGCTCCATAGACCATCTGCACATACTCCAGCTACCAGATTCAACTGGATCTCCTGTCTCAACCTCCAGAGTACCTAGTCCTACAAATCTGTATCACCAAGCCTGTTTGTTTGTTTGTTTGTTTGTTTGTTTGTTTGTTTGTTTTGTAGTTTAAGTAAAGATGAGGTTTCATCAACTCGCCAGTCTGATGTCTAACTCCTGACCTCATGATCCACCCTTCTCGGTATCCCAAAGTGGTGGGATTAGAGATGTCACTTATCATGCTCAGCCCTAGAGTACATATTTTATAATTGCTTTTCTGTGACCCAACACATATATGCTTTTTCTTTTTTTGCAGCAATCTTAGAATAATGAGACAAGTGATAATAACAACAAAAAAGGCCATATTGAAGAGATCACATATTGTACGATCCCATTTTTATGACATTATTGAAAACTCTACAGAGATGGTAAACAGACCTGTGATGTACCATAATTTGGAGTGGGTAGGAAGTGAGTTGAATAGGAAAATAGGATGATGAAAACGGTATAAATGGACCACATGGAGTGGAATCTCCCTGGTTGGTGAGATCATGATCGGTCTGGAAGAGCCAGTAGTGAATAAATCCACTCATGCCTTGGACCAGCATGAATAAAAAGGCTTTTAGTCACTTTAGGGAAGAAGGGTCTTCTTTCATCATGCATGCAGGTATTTCAGGGCCTGTTCTGAGAAACTTTTTGTTGTATGTGGTAAAGAAGACATGTAACACAGCATCTACCAACTAAACATTTGTAGGAGTATAGTTCAGTGGCGTTATATATGCTCATGTTTTTGTGCAACCATCTCTGCCATTTCACCTTCTCACCAGCAATGCATAGAGTTTCCAATTTCTCTACATACTCTTCAACATTTCTTTTAAAAAGTGAGATTCTAATGATTTTAAAGTGGTAGTCCCATTATGGTTTAGGTATTTATTTACCAAAATGCTAGTGACGTCAAACATCTTTGCATGTGCTTATTGACATTGAATTTATCAACAATTTCATGCCTGTGACACTAAATGCACAGGAAACAAAAAATATGGAGATAAACTTCATCAATCCTAAAGACTTTCATGAATCAAAGACACTGTCACTATAGTAAAAAAAAAAAAAAAAAAAAAAAAAAAAAAAGAAAAAGAAAAAACACACACACAGCATAGGACAAAATATTTGCAAGTCATATACATTGTATACATGGTAAGATTCTAGTATCCAGAATATAGAAGAAACTCTTGCAACTCAATAACCAAAAGAAAAGCAATCCAATTAAGAAAAAAATGGGCAGAAGAGTTGAAAATACTTTTCTCCAAACATACACAAATAGTACATGAAAATATGCTCAACATAACTCACCTTGGGGAAATGCAAATCAAAGCCATAATACGATACTACCTCACAACCGTTGTAATTGTCATCATTATTTTATGAAACCTAAACTAACAATGGCTTGATATGGAAATGGAGAAATGTGAATGTAGAATATTAGACCTTCTGGGGAAAACAGTTTGGTGTTTATGCAAAAAGCTGAACATAGAATTACCATACACATCAGCAAATCGACTCCAGATACATACACAAAAGTATGTAAACCAGTTATTCACACAAAAACATGCACACATATGTTCATAGAAGCATTATTCACAATATCTAAAACAAACAAGATGTCCACAAACAAATAATAGAAAAACAAAAGTAGTATATGCATTCATTCACATAATATTTAGCTGCAAAAAGGATGGTGACACTAATACTAAAATATGGAGAAACTTCAAAACTATTGTGTTTAAAGAAGCTGAACACAAAAGGTCACATACTTTATAAAATTTTCTTTATATAAATATCTAAAATCAGTAAATTCTTAGAGACAAAAAGCAAGTTACTATTTTACAGTTGTCAGAAGGAGGACAGATTTGGTAGTAACTACTTAACAGGTAAAGGATTTTCTTTTAGGATGAAGAAAATAATTCGGAAGTTAGTGGTGGTAGTTGTTTAAAAATGTGTATGTATTAAATGTCACTGAATTATACATTTCAAAAAGTTAATTTTATATTATGGGAATTTTACCTCAGTTAAAAAAAAAAATATCTAATCCAAAGTATTTTCTCAGCCAAATAATCTTTCCTTCCACGGTATGCTCGTAGCCTGAGATTCATGTCTTTCTAACATCAAGAACAGCCTATGGTCCTAGCAACCACAAAATGGGCATATACTCCAGCCACACTGTCCACTAGCTCATAGACCTGTTACAGGTGGGCAGTATTGGAGTTACTGGCAGTACATCCACCCTGGTCTTTAGCAACATCAATTCTTGCCTCTTCAGAAGAAAGAATTCAACTGAAGGGCATGAAGCAGAAAAAGACTGAGGGAAGTTACACATGAGGGTTAGATGTATATTACAAAACTTCAGAACAGAAAAGAATGAAAAATGTGCTAGGAAGTGATCGAAGTGAGGGACTTGAAGAACAAATGAAGCCATTAACTTTCATCCAGGGACATTATAGGCTGGCCCACCACCAGCATCTGGTGCACACTTTTCCATAATTTTTCCCTTATCATAGGCTGTTTGCATACAAGTGCCATTTTTACCACCTGGAAGTGACCGTGGGGATGGTGTTTAAGAAGTTGTACACATGCCTTTCTGAGGCTATTTTTGTTTCCTGGTGGAGTGATATGAAAAGGCCATATTCCACCATTTTGTCTCTTAATGTGCATGCCTCAGTTTACTTGCCTAATACTTGAGATTTTATTGGAAGCCCATTTTGTTTCTCCCTGGAAATTGCCTGCATTTAATTAACACTTTAATGTTAACAACTGTGTATCAGTAGGAGCTTGTCTCTCTATTTTAGAGAAGCAAACAGATAGCTGTCTAATCATCCCCTAATGGCCTTGAATTCCTGGTGGGAACTGTCTCCTGATCCACTCATGCCTATGTGACTACCTGTTACAGCCCCCATGGCCATTTACAGCTCCGGGTTACTTTTTCTCTACTATCTACACAGACAGTGATCAGCATTGCCTCCTCAGTATTTACAAGGTCTTCTAAATCTTTCTCTGTTGTAATCCAGAACTCAGCACATAATATTCATGGGTAGCTATATTTCAACAAAGGAAAATTAACATTTTCTGCGCACCATATATGCAGGTGTCTTGCTCAGGTGAATTCACAGCAACTCTGCAAGGTATGCGTAGTATAACATGCAGAGTGGATAGCAAGAATCAGGTAATTGAGTGACTCATCTTCAATTTCACAGCTTGTAAGTGGCTTCTTCCTTATCTTGCAGCCCAAGGCCAGGTCTCCAAGTGTCATTTAGAAAAACTGTGTGAGTCACATAAATATATGTCCAGGCTAAACCCAGACTTATTTCTATCGACAAAGTTAATATCTGTCTCCAGGGACAATGTGTGAGAAGATGCACCCAGTCATCTTTCTCTTATACGCATACATTGTAAGTACTTGATATAAATCAGTACAGACTCTTTTCCTTAAACCCTCTCATACCTAGGATGTTTAGAAGGTAATGTTTATACACAAATCACAGAAGGCAAATTTAGAGATGGCATCAGAAGAAGAAGCTATCTGGAGGAAAAGCTGCTGATTCCAAATGTAAAGAGAAGGCAGTATAAAAAGAAGTTATTGCCCTGCAGTGTGAAGACAAGAGATTATCATGACTAAAGCAGTGGAACAAGAGGGAAAGCAGGCAATGGATCAAGAACTAAGGACAATTGTCAGTGGTTCCTTAGCCAGGTCAATGCATACCTACAATGACATGATGTGATCACTGTACACTTAGGAATAAACTATGAAAAATAAAGATAATTTCACAGACTACAGACATAAAGAAATGTTCCTGACAGCCTTATGCATAATGATCCAAGACCAGTAGTTGCCCAAATTTCATCCACAGGAGAAGTATGAACAAGCTGTGGCACATCCACACCATGGCATGTGGCTTAGCATAAAAAGAAATAGACTGTTGAAGTGCACACAACAGGGTGACTCTCAAAGTAGCTATATTGAATAAAAGAAGCCAGGTGAGAGAAAAACACAAAAATTTAAGTGTATACCATATTTACATAAATTTTCATTAATCTCTGTGCACTGTTAAAGATAGAAGCAGATCTGTGGTCCTAGGGTGGTCAAGGAGAGATTGGTATGGGTGGGTAGAGGTTATTTTTTGTGACTTTTATTATGGTTGTGGCCTTGAAGTGAATAAAACAGTCACATGGAGAAAACCATTAATTCCTTAATTTACATGTGCAAGTTTACTGTATACCAATCCAATGTCAAATTACTTATATTCAAAGGAAGAATAATGTTTTGTTTTATAGAAAGAATAATAATTATCAGGTGAGAGTAAGAATGAACAAAAGACATAAGTGTGGGAAAAGTAAGAGGAAGGGTTAGCACAGCCATGTGGAGATGTAAGCAAGCCCCAGGGGACTTGGTGGCTATAGCAGCCTCTGTCTGAGCCTCTCAGTTCTAGTGCTGTATGGCAAAGTGAGCCCATCTGTAAGATGTGGCTTTTCTCACAATCTAGCTGTTTCAGCAAGCAGAGTATGTGACTGGAGGACTGCTACCCCTTTTCTCATATAAATCCTATAATTCTGTCCTTACTAGGCACCTACCCAGAGCCAATCTGGTCTCAGTTCCCAGATGAGGGAGATACCCACATCCTTGGGATCTAATTCTGGTGATCCCTAATGGACACAGGCCAGTAGGAAGGAGCACAACTCATTTGTGGTACAGCCAAGACTGCCAAGTATACAAGGTGACACAGCATTCAGGCCAGCCATCCCAGGCCATGTGAACCTGACTCACCACTTATTGTCTTCAGCCTCCCTTTGTGAGAAAGAAACCGTTACAACCATCAATTTCAACAGCCTTTCCAAGCTTTCACAGGACAAAACAAGTTTGAATTCTGTGACCTCAAATTCTGCTGTCATTCTGGACCTGACACACCGTTAGTGCCACAGACTGGAGTCATAGTCTGCAACTCAATTCCTACTGCTTGTGCAGAAGGATGTGTCACGTGACCTCAGCCTACACTTGTGGCTGGTTCACATAGCACTTGGCCATCAGCCCTTAATGTTTTCCATGTTTACCTCTAACCAAGCTTTATCAAGATGTCCCTGGGTTGAAAGCTGTCACTACCTTCCTTTCTGTTTGACTTTCCAGAGACTATCTCAAAGCACATTTTATTTTCAAAGACAAGCTACTGTAGACCTGCTCAGCCTTGGGTTGACATTTAGGAAAGCTATGGATTGAGAAGGAAGGTGACTTTCTGCTCAGAATTCATGAAACTGCACAATGAGCATTAAAATAGCCTTGAGCTCAGACACTGTACATGCCTGAGGAAAAGGCTTACATATTACTCCCTTGTGCACACCAGAGTGACCACATAATACAGTAACTAGTGGCCCAGAAAATTCATAGGTCAAAGCGATCTTCCTGTTTCCTTGTCTGCTTTCTGCTGTTTCTCCCTTTATGCAGAACCTTTCATACCCTCTAAAGTACAAAAAAATATTGTTGAAGTGCTAATATGGACATTCTGGTTCCATCATAGTAGAACAATGGTTTTCATATTCCCTCTCCAAGACAAAGATAAAAAAATATACATTAGCACAATGTCCACAGCTGTATGATCAGCATGCAAGCGGAGGGAGAGCATCCTGATGCCCATGCAACAGCAAGGAAAAAGATGGTGAAGATTTCTGCAAAGGGATCAGGGAAGCTCAGGGATTCCCACATTCCAGCATCATTTGTAATTGCACACAGGTAAACATGAGTGTACAAAAGTTTTTAAAAAGCAGAAAATGAAAGACAAGTACAATCAAACAGACAATTCACATCTAGAGAAATGAGTCTCTAAGTTTCTTCCTGTTTCTGGGACCACAGCTTCCTCTATTCAGGGAAGAACCAGAAGCCATGGACACGGTAGTCTCAGCACCCTCCAGGACACCCTCAGGACCCTCCAGAACACCTCCAGGAAGCTGCTACCCAACCCTGGTCCGTGATGTGGCATCTTTGCTGGTGGCTTCCCCCTCCCTGGGGTCTGACATAAGCCCAGTGTCAAGGCTGTGTCATCCCTATGCCCACTTCATGCCTTGGTTCACACAGGCATAAGTGAAAGAAGAGAGAGATTCAGATCTGATGCTATAAAATGTGATAGAACATAGAAGGTGGCCTCAATTTATAAAATAATATTACTTGAATTAGAATTAGAAAAGATAGTTCCATTCTTTATAGAAAATTCCAGTGTAAAATAGGAAATTAGAGTGTAAAGCGGGAGGCTAATTTAATATAAACAGGTAATATAAAAACAGATAAACTAAAAGTTTCAGAAATTAAGATGTATTATTATTTGTGTGTTTGTATGTATCCAAGTAATTTTATCAAAGTTGTTTATAAGCAAAATTAATTTAATTTTACATTGTTCTCTAAATAGATAGAGAGATAAGCACCTGGAAGATTACCAAAGTTATAAAGTAGATGAATAATCTATTTAAACAATTTTGTGACACATTCAGTTGAAAGAGTAAAAATTTATTTTACATATACCTGCAGGTTTAAAAAATATATGCTCTTCATACATAA
Organism: Saimiri boliviensis; assembly: GCF_048565385.1. Classification (NCBI taxonomy): domain Eukaryota; kingdom Metazoa; phylum Chordata; class Mammalia; order Primates; family Cebidae; genus Saimiri; species Saimiri boliviensis. The sequence continues at coordinate 14,921,341 of NC_133471.1, read as the reverse complement.
TTAAATTAAGAAAACTAAAAGGGGCCAGATAGTCAATCCTCATCTAAATTAAAAAATTTCTAATCATTTAGAAATTTATTTTTACTGCATTTTAGGTTTGGGGGTACATGTGAAGAACATGAAAGATTGTTGCATAGGTACACATGGCACTGTGGTTCTCTGCCTTCCTTCCCTTCACCTGTTTCTGTCATTTCTCCCAATGCTATCTCTTCCCACCTCCCCACTCCCCCGTCCCTCCATGATTTCCCCCCAGAGGACCCCAGTGTGCGCTGCTCTCCTCCCTGTGTCCAAGTGTTCTCATTATTCAACACCCACATATGAGTGAGAACATGCAATGTTTGATTTTCTGCTCTTGTGTCAGTTTGCTGAGAATAATGGTTTCCAGGTTCATCCATGTCCCTACAAAGGACACGAACTCGTCATTTTTGATGGCTGCGTAATATTCTGTGGTGTATATGTACCACATTTTCCCTATCCAGTCTATCATTGATGGGCATTTGGGTTGGTTCCAGGTCTTTGCTATTGTAAACAATGCTTCAATGACCATTCGTGTTCATGTGTCCTTATAGTAGAATGATTTATAATCCTTTGGATATATACCCAGTAATGGGATTGCTGGGTCAAATGGGATTTCTATTTTTAGGTCATTGAGGAATCACCACACTGTCTTCCACAATGTTTGGATTAATTTACACTCCCACCAACCATGTAAAAATGTTCCTATTTCTCCACATCCTCTCCAGAATCTGTTGTCTCCAGATTTTTTAATAATCGCCATTCTAACTGGTGTGAGATGGTATCTCAATGTGGTTTTGATTCGCATTTCTCTAATGACCAGTGATGATGAGCATTTTTTCATATGTTTGTTTGCCTCCTGTATGTCTTCTTTTGTAAAGTGTCTGTTCACATCCTTTGTCCAATTTTGAATGAGCTTGTTTTTTTCTTGTAGATCTGTTTTAGTTCTTTGTAAATTCTGGATATCAGCCCCTTGTCAGTTGGGTAGACTGCAAAAATATTTTTCCCATTCTTTTGGTTGCTGATTCACTCTACTGACTGTTTCTTTTGCTGTGCAGAAGCTATGGAGTTTGATTAGGTCCCATTTGTCTATTTTGGCTTTTGTTGCCACTGCTTTTGGTGTTTTGGTCATGAAGTCCTTGCCTACACCTATGTCCTGAATGGTTTTGCCTAGATTTTCTTCTAGGGTTTTTATGGTGTTAGGTTTGATGTTTAAGTCTTTAATCCATCTGGAGTTAATTTAGGTGTAAGGTGTCAGGAAGGGGTCCTGTTTTGGCTTTCTGCACATAGCTAGCCAGTTTTCCCAACACCATTTATTAAACAGGGTCTCCTTTTTCCATTGCTTGTTTTTGTCAGGTTTGTCAAAGATCGGATGGTTGTAGATATGTTGTACTTCCTCTGAGACCTCTGTTCTGTTTCATTGGTTTATATCTCTGTTTTGGTATCAGTGCCATGCTGTTTGGATTACTGCAGCTTTGTAGTATAGTCTGAAGTCTAGTAATGTGATGCCTCCTGCTTTAGCTTCATGGAAACTGAACAACTTTCTCTTGAATATTGACTGGATAAACAGTGAAATGAGGCAGAAATAAAGATGTTCTTAGAAACCAATGACATCGAAGACACAACATACCAGAATCTCTCGAACACATTTAAAGCAATCTCTAGAGGAAAATATATAGCAATGAGTGCCCCCATGAGCAGAAAAGAGAGATCAAAAATTGACATACTATAATCAAAACTGAAAAAGCTAGAGGAGCAAGATTAAAAAAACTCAAAACCTAGCAGAAGACAGGAAATAACTAAGATCAGAGCAGAAATGAAGGAAATAGAGACACAGAAAAACTCTTCAATAAATCAATAAATCCAGGAGATGTTTTTTTTTGAAAAGATCAACACAATAAACAGACTACTAGCCAGGTTAATAAAAAAGCAAAGAGAGAATAACCAAATTGATGAAATAGAAAATGATAAAGGGGATATTACCACACATTCCACAGAAATCCAAACCATCATCAGAGATTATTACAAACAATTCAATGCACATAAACTAGTAAACCTGGAAGAAATGGATAAATTCCTGGACACCTGCATCCTCCCAAGCCTAAACCTGGAAGGTCACAACCCTGAATAGACCAATAACAAGGTCTGAAGTTGAGGCAGCAATTAAGAGCCTACCACCCAAAAAAAGCCCAGATCCAGATAGGTTCACAGCCAAATTCTACCAGACATACAAAGAGGAGCTGATACCATTCCTTCTGAAACTACTCAAGGCAATCCAAAAAGAGGGAATCCTTCCCAAATCATTTTAAGAGACAAACATCATCCTGATACCAAAACCTGACAGAGACTCAACAAGAAAAAAAAAAAAAAAAAAAAAAAAAAAAAAACAAAACAAAAAAAAAACTTCAGGCCAATATCCATGATGAACAAAGATGCAAAAATTTCAATAAAATACTGACAAGCCGATTGCAACAGCATATCAAAAACCTTATCCACCCTGATCAAGTAGGATTCATCCCAGGGATGCAAGGCTGGTTCAGCATATGGAAGTCCATATATGTAATTCCCCACATAAACAGTACTAAAGACAAAAACCACATGATTATCTCAATTGATGCAGAGAAGACCTTTGACAAAATTCAACAGCGCTTTATGCTAAAACCCCTCAATAAACTAGGTATTGATGGAACGTATCTCAAAATAATAAAAGCTATTTATGACAAACCAACAGCCAATATCATAATGAATGGTCAAAAACTAGAAGCATTCCCTTTGAAATCTGGCAGTAGACAAGGATGCCTTCTCTCACCACTCCTATTCCATATAGTACTGGAAGTTCTAGCCAGAGCAATCAAGCAAGAAAAAGAAAGACAGGGTATTCAAATAGGAAAGGAGGAAATCTTATTGTCTCTATTTGCAGATGACATGATTGTATATCTAGAAGACCCCATGGTCTCAGTCCAAAATATCCTGAAACTGATAAACCACTTCAGCAACGTCTCAGGATACAAAATCAACATGCAAAAATCACAAGCATTCCTATACAACAGTAACAGAATTAAAGAGTGCCAAATCAAGAATGAACTGCCATTCACAATTGCTACAATAAGAATAAAATACCTAGGAATACAACTAACAAGGAACATAAACGACCTCTTCATGGACAACTACAAGACACTGCTCAATGAAATAAGAGAGGACACAAACAGATGGAGAAACATTCCATGTTCAAGGTTAGGAAGAATCAACATCATGGAAATAGAAATTTAATATGAACACTTCATTTATTTATTAAGGAATACTTAAACTCTAAAGTATTAGTATTTTTAACTGCATTTATGAGAAATCAGACTGAGTAAAAATAAATGACATAAAAATTAAACTTTGCAAGGTAAAATTTGTCTGGATGTGGTGGCTCATACCTGTTATCCTGGCAATTTAGGAGACTGATGTGAATGGGTCACTTCCACACAGAAGTTCAAGACCAAACTTAGTGAAACCCTGTTTCTACCAAAACACACACACACACACACACACACACACACACACACACACACACACAGAGTAGCCATATATTTTGGCACATGCCTATATTCCCAGGTACTTAAGATTCAAGGTGAAAATATTTCTTGAGCCCCGGAAAAATAGGATTTTGCCTTGGGGACTTTTGTTTGACTGTCCTCTGACCCTAGCACTTTGGGAAGCTGATATCCAGGGGAAAATGTCTAGATTTATCTTGGCAACAGATGGAAAACTTTGGCCTCCGCAGGATGAACTTGAGTTTTAGTCAGTATTTCTACCATTTGACTACAGTGGCTTCTGGCACTGAATAAACCTCAAAGGGCAGGTCATAACAGCTGTTGGCCTGGAGTGCACCCAGTACTCAACTGCGGCCTACAGGTGCAACATGGCACTGAGTTAGCATTGTTGATCAAATTACTGAAGCCATCGAAGTCTAGGCATTAGGATTCCCCCTAGTGCTACTAGGGCAGAAGCTATGTTAGGTTTAGAGACCTTAATTTTCTTTGTCTTCTTGCCCTGAGTGGAGAGACTTACTGTGAAAGGAAACTTCCAAACAGCAAAACAATGAACACTAAATCAGGCACCTATTTAACTCTGCAGACATTAATACATAAGTCTCAAGAATCAGGATGGATCAGAGAAACATAATGGCACCAAGTGATCAAAATAAGGTGCCAGTAGTGACTGACACAAAAGAGATGGGCATAGAGAGATGGCCTGACAAGGAATTCCAAAGCTATTTTAAAACAACATAGTCAACTTCAGGAAACATAACAAATGCAATCGACAAAACTGACAGCAGAAGTGATCAAGCAGAAAACTTCAAAGAAAGGTCCATTGAAAATATGCAGTCAGAGGAGAAAAAAGAAAATTAATGACATTTATTGAATAACATCCAAAGAGCAAATTTATTAGTCACTGATGTTCATGAATGTGGTAGAGCTGAGTGATGGCTCATGCTCATAATCCCAGGACTTTGGGAGACTGATACAGGTGGATTACATATGGTCAGTAGTTTAAGAAGAGTCAAGCCAACATGGTAAAACCATGTCTCTACTAAAAATTAAAAAATAGGTGGGCATGGTGGTAGATGCCTGTAATTCCAGCTACTTAGGGGGCTGAGTGAAAATAATCACTGGTACCCTGGACACAGTGGTTGCAGTAACCCATGATAATACCATTGCACTCCAGCCTAAGTGACAAAGAGCCAAATTCCATCTCAGAAAAAGAAAAAGTTTAACATAGGAAAAATAAAAGAGAGTGGAAAGCTTATTTCAGGAAATAGTAACAGAAACTTTTCCAAGTCTAAATATAAATATAAATATTCAGGAACAGAAATATCAAATGGTTTCAATAAGATTTATTTTAAAGTCATACCGTACATTGTAATGAATTTGAAAAGAGGTAAATCATATTAAGTATATTTCCTAAAATCACTAATTTATAAGGACGTGAAAATTAAACAACATATTTCTGAACAATCAGTGAGTTAATAACAAAGACCTTAAAGAAAAAGCATCCTATTTCTTGAGAGAAAAATAGAAACACAACACACCAAAACCATGAGATACAACCAAAGCACTTTTAAGAGGAAAGTTGTGGCAACAAATGCCTTCATCAAAAAGTAAGTCATAAGATATCAAATATACGACTTGACGTTTCAGTCAAGAAATTAGAAAAACAAAAAAGCTAAACTCAACTACAAAAAATGTCCTAATCATTAAAATGAGAAATAAAAAAGAAGACATTATAGTGATAGTCAGAAACAAATTAATCTTAAGAAATCAAATCATCAATAAAATGTCATGTATTATGGAAAAATTCAGGACCTAATGGATTTACTGCTGTATTCTACCTCCCACTAAAGAAGAACTACTACCAATTATTTTTATTCTAGTCAAAAAGGAAAATATGTTGTAACTGTTCCAATTCATTCTGTGGGGCTGCCATTATGCTGGCTACAAACCAGACAAGGACACACACACACTCACACACACACACACACAAACACACACACACTCTATGGGGAAATATACCTGATTAACACATGTAGAAATACTCAACAAAATACTAGAAAAATGACTCATAATGCACATTTACAAAATCATTTATCATGATCAAGTGAGATTATAGGGATCCAGGAATGGATTAACACACAAATATCATTAAATGTGATACATTACATCAACAAAATAAAGAAATAAATCTATACAGTCATTTCAATATGTGAACAAAAGCATTTGAAAAATTCATCACCTTTTCATAATAAAATCTCATAACAAAGTATGCATAGAACAATTGTAACTCCACACAACAAATGACATAGACCTAAGTATAACCAAGTAACACTACACATGGCAAGCCATAGATATCATCACACTTAACAGGAGTTAAAAAATGAAAGCTTTACTGCTAGATCTGACAGAATAAATGGACCTTCATTTTCAATACTTATATTAATGTAATAAAGCAGCCTTTAGCCAGAGCAATTAGACGAGAGAAAGAAAAGGCACTCAGATTGGAAAGGAAGAAGTAAAAATGTCTGTATCTGCTAATGACATAATATAGAAATCCCTAAACACACAACTAAAAAGCAATTAAGTCTAACTCAAAAAATCAGTAAACTTTCAATTTACAAAATTGACATATAAAATTCTTAGCATTTTCATACAATAGTAGAGAAATAAGAAAAAGTCAAGAAAACTATGCCATTTATAATAGCTATGACAGGCTGGGCACTTTTGGTCACACCTGTAATACCAGCACTTTGGGAGGCCAAGACAAGAAGATGACCAAAGTTTGGAAGTTGAGACCAGTGTGACTAACATGAACAGACAGCATCTCTACTAAAAATTCAAAGTTAGCTGGGCTTGGTGCCACATGCCTGTAATAGCAGCCACTCAGGAGACTGGTGAAGCAGACACAAAGATTTGGTGAGCTGAAATCATTCCATTGCACTCCAGCCTGGACCACAAAGGAAAACACCTTCCTTAAAAAAAAAAAAAAAAAAAAAAAAAAAAAAAAAAAAAAAAAAGAAAGAAAGAAAGAAAGAAAGATAAGAAAAGAAAGCTATAAGACAACTCTAAAATCTAACTAAAATGACATAAATGAATGAAAAGACATCCATGTTTATTGACTAATAAATTTAATGTGATTAAAATGTTTGTATGAACTAAAGAGGTCCACAGACCTTTTTTTTTTAGGTCCATAGACCTAAAAAAACACCAATGGCAATTTTTACACATATAAAAAATTTCTGAAGTAATATGAAACCACACATACACACACACACACACACACACACACACACACACACACACAAACACAGAAAAATAAATTTTGAATAGCTAAAGCAATGTTGAAGATGGCAATGGGATTGGGAAATGAACTTACAGCACTGGAGGCATCACGATGCCATAAACCATTATAACAGAATAGAGTAAGCAGAAGGAAATCACCACATGTGTAGCCAACTGATATTCTACATAGATGCCAAGAACACAAAAATGAAGAAAGGTCAGTAGTTTCAACAAGTGGTGTAGGGAAAACAAGAGCCCTATCAATCACCACATACAAAATGTAACTCAAATGGATTAAAATGTTTATTGCAGCTTTGTATATCTATAGTTCCAGCTACTTCAGGGTCTGAGGCTTCTGAGCCTATTAATTCGGGGCTGTAGCATGCCACAGTCATGCCCGTGCACTCCTCCCTATGCAATGTAGTAATAACTGATCTGTACAACTAAATTTTAAAAAATATTAAAAAATTAACGTGCTGAAAACTAAGAAGTCTCAAACTACTGTAATAAAGCACAGGACACACTTAATGAGCTTGGTCTGGGCAAGTATGTTTTTGGAAAAGTCCTCAAAAGCACAAGCAGCAAAGGCACAGAAAAACGAGGTTTTATCATGCTGGAAAACTTTCACACAGAAAAAGAAAAATTAATCATCAGAATGATAGAATGACAGAAAATATTTACAGTCTATATATCAGACAAGAGGTTAATCAAAACATACAAGAAAATTAAAAAAAGATTCAAAAGCAAAACAAACAAATATCCAAATTAAATGGCCCATTTTCCTAATAAAAGAATGTATTTATGTGGCTCAAAGGTGTATGTGTGTGTCTGTGTGTGTGTGTGTGTAATGACAATTTCAACACTACTCATCACTTTAGAAATGTAAATCAAAACCAAAATGAGATACCATCTTTAATAATCCAAAATAGCTAGTATTATAAAGTCAAAATAAAACAGACACTGGTGAGGTTGTGGGTTGGTAAGAATGTCAATTAATTCAACTATTGTGAAAAGCAGTGTGGTGATTATTCAAATACCCAAAATTAGAGTTTCTAATAAACCTAGCAATTCCATTAGTGAGTATATACTCAAATAAATATAAACTTTTCTAAGATAAAGACAAGCAAACATATATTAATGCAGAACTGTTCAGAATTGTAAAGATATGGAATCAAGCTAAATGCTCGACAATGACAAACTGGATGAAGAGCATATGGTACATTTATGAAATTGAATACTATGCAGTAATTAAAAAGAACAATACATGTTCTTTTCAGGAACATTAATAAATCTGAAAGCCACTATCTTTTGTGAAGTGATGCAGGCACAGAAGAAAAAATGCTACATATTTTCCCATATAATTGGGAGCTAAATAATGAGAACACATGGACATATAAAGGGAAAAAACACACAGTGCACCTATCGGAGGGTCGACATAGAAAGAAGGGAGAGTCTCAAGAAAAACAACTAGCGGGCACTAGGCTTGATACCTTGGTGATAAAATAAGCTGTACAACAAACTTCTATCACATGAGTTTATTTATATAACAAACCTGCATATGTACCCATGAACCTATAATGAAGTTAAATTTTATTTTATTTATTTATTTTATTTTCTTTATTTTTTTTGAGATGGAGTTTCGCTCTTGTTACCCAGGCTGGAATGCAATGGTGTGATCTCGGCTCACCGCAACCTCTGCCTCCTGGGTTCAGGCAATTCTCCTTCCTCAGCCTCCTGAGTAGCTGGGATTACAGGCACGCGCCACCATGCCCAGCTATTTTTTTTTTTTTTTTTTTATTTTAGTAGAGACAGGATTTCACCATGTTGACCAGGATGGTCTCGATCTCTTGACCTCGTGATTCACCCGCCTCGGTCTCCCAAAATGCTGGGATTACAGGCTTGAGCCACTGTGCCCGGCCGAAGTTAAATTTTAAAAGTTTGAATGAAAAAATAAATAATTCCTTATAGAAAATAAGCCTCTTAATCAGCCTTTTTCAAAAGAAGACTTGCAAATCAAAACCAATGAGACTTCAACTGATTCCTGTTAGAACAGTCATTATTTTAAAAATGAAGGGAACAAATGGGAGAAACAAAATCCCTTCTTTGAGGAAAGAAAACTTCTCACTCTGTGGATGATAGTATAAACTAGTATTCCCATTATACATAACTACACCTCTTATACTCCATAAACAATTTGGAGCTTTTTCAAAAGTTAAAAATAGGATTAATGCACTATTCAGAAATTCCACTTTTGGGTGTATATCAAGAAAAATTGAATCCAGTATAAGAGTAATAAATTTAAAGAGATTAATTGTATAGTAGGCTGACTACAGATAGTGAAGGTATGTTGTTGAAATATGTACACAGTGAGAATATTATTTGCTTTTACCACATAGACATACAAAATAACTATATGAGAAAGTAATTTCATGTGTTAATTCTCTGGATTCAAATATTCCACATTGTATCTGTACTACAAACATCTATTCAGTAAAAACATGCAATGTTATCTGTTGATGTTAATAAATAAATAAAATTAAAGAGGGACAGATACTAATAGGGGAAAACCGCCACACCAAAAAACTTTTTGCCCTGACCACTAACAAAATTTTTCTTTTTGTCCCTCTCCTCTCATCCCCTTCCCTCCCATTCTCTCCTTTCTCTTCTCCTCCTCTTCCCTTCTCTTCCCTTTCCTTTCCTTTGCTTTCCTTCTTCTTTCCATTCCCTTTCTTTTTTTGCAGGGTTGAGGCGAAGGCAGAGTTTTGCTCATCACCCAGGCTGGAGTACAATGGCATGATTTTGATTCATAACACTCTCTATCTCCCAGGTTCAAGCCATTCTCTTGCCTCTGCCTCCAAAATATTGGGATTACTGGCATTCACAATATTCAACTAACTTTTGTATTTTTGGTGGAGACAGACAGGGCTTCACCATGCGGGCAAGGCTGGTCTCAAACTCCTGATCTCTTGTTTTTCACCAGCCTTCATTACCCAAAGTGCTGGTATTACAGGGGTGAACCACTATGCCCAGCTTACACTCTTTCACGTTTATAAATAGGTGTCTGTCTATATTTTATCTTTATCTTTTTTTTTTATTATTGCATTTTAGGTTTTGGGGTACATGTGAAGAACATGCAAGATTGTTGCGTAGGTACACACATGGCAGTGTGGTTACCTGTCTTCCGTCCCCTCACCTGTATCTGTCATTTCTCCCCATACTATCTATTTCCACCTCCCCAACCCCCTGTCCCTTCCCCATTTCCCCCAAATGGACCCCAGTGTGTAGTGCTCCCCTCCCTGTGTCCATGTGTTCTCATTGTTCAACACCTGCCTATGATTGAGAATACACAGTGTTTGATTTTCTGCTCTTGTGTCAGTTCGCTGAGAATGATGGTTTCCAGGTTCATCCATGTCCCTACAAAGGACGTGAACTCATCGTTTTTGATGGCTGTGTAATAATCCATGGTGTATATGTACCACATTTCCCTATCCAGTCTATCATTGTTGGGCATTTGGGTTGGTTCCAGGTCTTTGCTATTGTAAACAGTGCTGCAATGAACATTAGTGTGCACGTGTCCTTGTAGTAGAATGATTTATAATCCTTTGGATATATACCCAGTAATGGGATTGCTGGGTCAAATGGGATTTCTATTTTTAGGTCCTTGAGGAATTGCCACACTGTCTTCCACAATGGTTGAATTAATTTACATTCCCACCAACAGTGTAAAACTGTTCCTATTTCTCGACATCCTCTCCAGCATCTGTTGTTTCCAGATTTTTTAATGATCGCCATTCTAACTGGTGTGAGATGATATCTCAGTGTGGTTTTGATTTGCATTTCTCTGATGACCAGTGATGATGAGCATTTTTTCATATGTTTATTGGCCTCCTGTATGTCTTCTTTTGTAAAGTATCTGTTCATATCCTTCACCCATTTTTGAATCGGCTTTTTTTTTTTTTTTTTTTTTTTTTTTTAGATCTGCTTTAGTTCTTTGTAAATTCTGGATATCAGCCCCTTGTCAGAAGGGTAGACTGCAAAAAATTTTTCCAACTCTGTTGGTTGCCGATTCACTCTACTGACTGTTTCCTTTGTCGTGCAGAAGCTGTGGAGTTTGGTTAGGTCCAATATGTCTATTTTGGTTTTTGTTGCCATTGCTTTTGGCGTTTGGGTCATGAGGTCCTTGCCTACACCTATGTCCCGAATGGTTTTGCCTAGATTTTCTTCTAGGGTTTTTATGGTGTTAGGTCTGATGTTTAAGTCTTTAATCCATCTGGAGTTAATTTTGGTGTAAGGTGTCAGGAAGGGATCCTGTTTCTGCTTTCTGCACATGGCTAGCCAGTTTTCCCAACACCATTTATTAAACAGGGAGTCCTTTCCCCATTGCTTGTTTTTGTCAGGTTTGTCGAAGATCAGATGGTTGTTGGTATGTTGTATTTCCTCTGAGGCCTCTGTTCTGTTCCATTGGTCTATATCTCTGTTTTGGTACCAGTACCATGCTGTTTTGATTACTGAGGCCTTGTAGTATAGTTTGAAGTCCGGTAGTGTGATGCCTCCCGCTTTGTTCTTTTTGCATAGAATTGACATGGTTATGCGGGCTCTCTTTTGGTTCCATATGAAGTTTAAGGTGTTTCTTTCCAGTTCTGTGAAGAAGGTCATTGGTAGCTTGATGGGAATAGCGTTGAATCTGTAAATTAATTTGGGCCATATGGCCATTTTCACGATGTTGTCTTCCTAATCATGAACATGGAATGTTTCTCCATCTGTTTTTATACTCTCTTATTTCGTTGAGCAATGGCTTGTAGTTCTCCTTGAAGAGGTCCTTTACGTTCCTTTTTAGTTGTATTCCTAGGTATTTCCTTCTCTTTGTAGCAATTATGAATGGCAGTTTGTTCTTGATTTGGCTCTCTTTAAGTCTATTACTGGTGTATATGTATGCTTGTGATTTTTGCTCGTTGATTTTGTATCCTGAGAATTTGCTGAAGTTGTGTATCAGTTTCAGGAGGCTTTGGGCTGAGATGATGGGGGTCTTCCAGATATACAATCATGTCATCTGCAAATAGAGACAATTTGATTTCCTCCTTTCCAATTTGGATACCCTTTATTTATTTTTCTTGCCTGATTGTTCTGGCTAGAATTTCCAGTACTATATTGAATAGGAGTGGTGGGAGAGGGCATCCTTGTCTAGTGCCAGATTTCAAAGGGAATGCTTCCAGTTTTTGCCCATTCAGTATGATATTGGCTGTTGGTTTGTTGTAAATAGCTTTTATTGTTTTGAGGTACGTTCCATCAATACCTAGTTTATTAAGGGTTTTAAGCATAAAGCATTGTTGAATTTTGTCAAAAGCCTTCTCTGCATCAATTGAGATAATCATGTGTTTTTTTGTCTTTGGTTCGGTTTATGTGGTGTATTACGTTTATGGACTTGCGTTTGTTGAACCAGCCTTGCATCCCCAGGATGAATCCTACTTGATCATGGTGGATGAGCTTTTTCATATGCTGTTGCAATCGGTTTGCCAGTATTTTATTGAAGATTTTTGCATCTATGTTCATCATGGATATTGGCCTGAAATTTTCTTTTCTTGTTGAGTCTCTGCCGGGTTTTGGTATCAGGATGATGTTTGTCTCTTAAAATGATTTGGGAAGGATTCCCTCTTTTTGGATTGCCTGGAATAGTTTCAGAAGGAATGGTATCAGCTCCTCCTTGTATGTCTGGTAGAATTCGGCTGTGAACCCATCTGGACCTGGGCTTTTTTTGGGTGGTAGGCTCTTTATTGCTGCCACGACTTCAGACCATGTTATTGGTCTATTTAGGGTTTTGGCTTCTTCCGGGTTTAGGCTTGGGAGGATGCAGGTGTCCAGGAATTTATCCATTTCTTCCAGGTTTACTAGTTTATGTGCATAGAGTTGTTTGTAATAATCTCTGATGATGGTTTGGATTTCTGTGGAATCTCTGGTGATATCCCCTTTATCGTTTTTTATTGCATCAACTTGGTTATTCTCTCTTTTCTTTTTTATTAATCTGGCTAGTGGTCTATTTTTTGACCTTTTTAAAAAAAAAAAAAAAAAAAAAAAAAAAAAAACCAGCTCCTGGATTTATTGATTTTTTGAAGAGTTTTTTGTGTCTCTATTTCCTTCAGTTCTCCTCTGATCTTAGTTATTTCCTGTCTTCTGCTAGGTTTTGAGATTTTTTTGATCTTACTCCTCCAGCTCTTTCAATTTTGATGATAGGGTGTCAATTTTAGATCTCTCCTTTCTTCTCATGTGGGTACTCATTGCTATATATTTTCCTCTAGAGACTGCTTTAAATGTGTCCAAGAGATTCCGGTATGTTGTGTCTTCGTTCTCATTGGTTTCGAAGAACATCTTTATTTCTGCCTCCATTTTATTGTTTATCCAGTCAGCATTCAAGAGCAATTTGTTCAGTTTCCATGAAGCTGTGTGGTTCTGAGTTAGTTTCTGCATTGTGAGTTCTAACTCGATTGCACTGTGCTCTGAGAGACTGTTTGTTATGATTTCTGTTCTTTTGCATTTGCTGAGGAGTGATTTATTGCCAATTATGTGGTCAATTTTAGAGTAGGTGTGATGTGGTGCTGAGAAGAATGTATATTCTGTGGATTTGGGGTGGAGAGTTCTGTAAATGTCTATTAGGTTTGCTTGTTCCAGGTCTGAGTTCAGGTCCTGGATATCCTTTTTGATTTTCTGTCTGGTTGATCTGTCTAATATTGACAATGGGGTGTTAAAGTCTCCCACTATTATTGTGTTGGAGTCTAAGTCTCTTTGTAAGTCATTAAGAACTTGCCTTATGTATCTGGGTGCTCCTGTATTGGGTGTGTATATATTTAGGATCGTTAGCTCTTCTTGTTGCAGTGATCCTTTTACCATTATGTAATGTCCTTCTTTGTCTCTTTTGATCTTTGTTGCTTTAAAGTCTATTTTATCAGAGATGAGAATTGCAACTCCTGCTTTTTTTTGCTCTCCATTTGCTTGGTAGATCTTCCTCCATCCCTTTATTTTGAGCCTTTGTGTATTCTTGCATGTAAGATGGGTTTCCTGGATACAGCACACTGATGGGTTTTGGCTTTTTATCCAATTTGCCCATCTGTGTCTTTTGATTGGGGCATTTACTCCATTGACATTTAGGGATAGTATATATATATATATATATATATATATATATATATATATATATATATATATTTTTTTTTTTTTTTTTTTTTTTAAACGAAGTTTCACTCTTGTTATCCAGGCTGGAGTGCAATGGCGCGATCTCGGCTCACCGCAACCTCCGCCTCCTGGGTTGAGGCAATTCTTCTGCCTCAGCCTCCCTAGTAGCTGGGACTACAGGCACGTGCCACCATGCCCAGCTAATTTTTGTATTTTTAGTAGAGACGGGGTTTCACCATGTTGACCAGGATGGTCCCGATCTCTTGACCTCGTGATCCACCCGCCTCGGCCTCCCAAAGTGCTGGGATTACAGGCGTGAGCCACCTCGCCTGGCGGGATAGTATTGTTATGTGTGAATTTGATGCTGTCATTTTGATGCTACCTGGCTGTTTTGTTAGTTAGTTGATGCAGCTTTTTGATTGTCTTGATGCTCTTTTACCATTTGGTATGTTTTTGGAGTGGCTGGTACTAGTTGTTCCTTTATATGTGTAGAGACTCTTTCAAGAGTTCTTGTAGAGCAGGTTTAGTGGTGATGAAATCTCTGAGTGCTGGCTTGTTCACAAAGCATTTTATTTTTCCTTCAGTTATGAAGCTTAGTTTGGCTATTTTTTTTTTTTTCAATTAAAAGAAAATAACTATGAACCTTGTTAAAAAAAAATACTGTAATAGAACAAGTGAACACACAAATGTGCACAGTCCAGAGTGTGGGGAACTCTCCCATGTGAGACCCCTAAAAGGCGTGAGTCTCACTATACGGTGAGTTTGATCCCAAACACAGTTTCCTACTGGAGGCAGTCAAGCTATCCAGAAATATAGGAACTGAAAGATGAATGATCAGTGTCTAATATCAACCACAATATCGTTTGGGCCTAAAACTATGTGTTGCTGCTAGACCGAGTAACCCCTTACCAGCAACCGGTTCCTGCTATGATCTTTTTATGACTTTAAGAATAAGTTTTAACCTTGACTTACCTAACTGCCTTGTACCCTAGATAATGGTTTAACTGTTGATATTTGCAAAGAAAAATGCCACCATAAGGGATGGCTTGGATTCCTGACTCAGAGATTCCTGAACAATGTTTGGATATAAACAAGTCTGTGAACAATGTTTGGATATAAACAAGTCCCCTGAATAATGTTTGGATATAAACAAGTCTCGTGAACAATGTCTGGATATAAACAAGTCTAGTGAATGATGTTTAGATATAAACAAACTTTGTGATTGTAGAAAATTTTGTTACTTTTTACAACCATTGATGGCATATCTGACTTCTCTATTGCATAGGCCATGTGAGGCATACATTTACATTCCTCTTACTATGACGTAGACCAAAGCCAAGAAAGTGTATTTATTCCTGGCATTTGAAAAATAAAATTTGCTGTTTAGGCACAGCCTATCAGCCTTCCAGACGCCTCACTTTCTCTCTCTCTGTCCTTATTAATCTTCGAGGCACACTCCCTCTTCCAGGTATTGGGACCCTCTTGCAGGTCGAGAGACCCCCCGGGCAGACGTACCTACCCTCACGGATGGTCCACGACATCTGGCGACCACGACACGGGACCTGGGCACGAGGGATTACAGTGACGCACATCAGTTAAGTAGTGAGGCTGCAGCAGTTAAGTTTTTGAGTTGTTTTCTTAATCGTGTATATACAAGTGTTGATTTTCAAGTTTTCAGTCTGGAGTAAAACATGGGGCATTTAGAGTCTAAGGAATGTAATATGTTCATACAGCTTTTACAGTCAATTATTAAGTCGCATGGTTATGATATTAAGATAAAACTGTTGAAGAATTTGTGCACATTTTTAGGGAAATGTGTCCATGGGTCCCTGAAGGTGGCTTTCTCGATGAAGCCACATGGAACGTCATAGGAGAGAAAATCGATCAATTTTGTTTTCTCAATAAGTATTTGCCTCAGTGTGAAGTTTTGCTTTCTGTTTGGCCTAAACTAAGAGAATGAGTTTGTCCTTCTAAAAATCTTCCTCCTTCTGCCCCTCCCTACACTCCCCTGCCCTCTGGTGCTGCCACACCACCCTCCTCCTGAGGCTCCGCCTCTTCCACCTGATCCTCATGAGTGGGCAGAATGTGGGTCTAACTCCTCACAGGTAGAATATCCACCTTTGGATAACTTTGAAACTCTGACAGAGGTTCTTGTGGACGAAGTGCGTGCTCCTGACAATACTCCTCAATGGACTCCTGGACCGGTAAATTTTACCCTCCCACCCAATCTTGCCCAACAATTTCAAGACTTACTTTCACTCTGTTCTCATCCTCTCTCTACCCAACAGCAGCACTGTTTTCCCGTTATGCACCCAACACAGCCTCCTGTCACCCCAGGTGCTGTGATGCCTGCTCCCCTACGTTCTACTGCCACTTCCCCCGTTTCCCCTCTGTCTCACGCATTGATGTCTATGCACAGGGGCTTTGCTGACTCTGACAATCTGCTTCCCATCCTGTATCCCATTATAGAAGTAGTAGATGATCAAGGACAAGCTGTTCGTAACTATGACCCTGTTGCTCCCAAGGTTCTCCGTGAGCTTAAAGAGGCTACCGCCCAGTATGGTCCTACTGCTCCATACACTCTTACTCTTCTTGACAATCTTGTTTTCTCTGCATTACCACCCACAGACTGGGGTCATTTGGCTAGAGCCTGTCTGTCTGGAGGTGATTTTCTTTTATGGAAAGCTTACTATGAGGAAGCTGCTATCGAACAGTCACAGCGCAAGGGCCGTAACTGTTCTCCTGTTACTCTAAATATGCTTATGGGCCGCGGTGACCATGAGGATCTAAATGATCAAATTGTTATGCCTAATGATGCCTATACTCAGATTAATGCCATTGCAGTCCATGCCTGGCGGCAGCTACCGTCCTCCACTTCGAAAACGGAGGAATTATCTAAAATCAGACAGGGCCCTGACGAACCTTATCAAGACTCTGTTTCTCGTCTATTGCAAGCGGTGCACCCTCAGGTTTCAGATGAGAACGCTGCTTCTATGTTGGTTAAACAATTAGCCTTTGAAAATGCTAATACCGCCTGTCAGGCCGCCATCAGACCCTACCGTAAAAAGAGTAATTTACATGATTATATCCGCCTTTGCGCTGACATAGGCCCTGCTTACCAACAGGGGCTCGCTATGGCAGCAGCTCAGGCTGGCATGACCGTTGCCACCTTTTTAAAACAAAAACCTCCTCAAAATAAACCTGGTGTTAAATGCTTTCGCTGTGGCAACCTGGGACATGTGGCAAAGACTTGCCAGACTTCCCTTACTCCCAATCCTCGGCTTTTGGCTTCATTACCTCCACCTGAGTCGTTCAAGCCCTCTGGTCCTCAGCCTGGTGAGTGCCCTCGCTGCCGTCGTGGTAGTCACTGGGCTAGAGAATGTCGCTCTAAACGTGATGCCCAGGGCAATCCTTTGCAACCACATTCGGGAAACTCCCGGGGGCGGGGGTTGTCTCAACCCCCTCAGAAATTCGGGTCAACGATTGTTCAAACTCAACCCCTTCAGGGGTCAGGAAATCCATTTCTGAACTTTACAGAGCAACCCCAAACAGTGCAGGACTTGACCTCTGTTCCTCCTCCAGACAGGTATTAACTCCTGACATGGGCCCCCAGGCCATTCCAACAGGCATTTTCGGTCCCCTCCCTTCTGGCCACGCTGGCCTGGTGCTGGGACGCAGCAGTTGGTCATTGAAAGGGCTTCAGGTCATTCCCGGTGTAATTGACTCAGACTATACAGGTGAAATTAAAGTTATGGCTTGGGCACCTAAAGGAATTTATACTCTTACTCCTGAGTAATCATTTGCCCAGTTGTTACTCATCCCTGTTAACTTGACTGTGGGCTCCTCCCTTACTAATGATGCTAGGGATGAACGTGGTTTTGGTTCCTCTTCTTATGCTTATTGGGTGCAGTCTATTTCTGCGACCAGACCTGAACTTTATCTTAAAATTAATAGAAAAAACTTTAAAGGACTTTTAGACACTGGGGCTGATGTCTCTGTAATTTCTGACAGGCATTGGCCCCCTAATTGGCCTACTAATATTGCCATGACTTCTTTACAAGG
Organism: Saimiri boliviensis; assembly: GCF_048565385.1. Classification (NCBI taxonomy): domain Eukaryota; kingdom Metazoa; phylum Chordata; class Mammalia; order Primates; family Cebidae; genus Saimiri; species Saimiri boliviensis. Next base: position 14,903,279 of record NC_133471.1, on the reverse strand, counting down.
TATTGGGATGAGCAATCACCCCCATCAGTCTGCCAACTTGCTGACTTGGACTGATATGGACGGACACTCTGGCTCCTTTTGCCCTTATGTTATTCCTGGCATTCCCCTCAATCTCTGGGGGCAAGATGTCTTGGAAGCTATGGGAGCTCATCTGGTCACTGGTGGTAAAGCTCTTGATATTATGCTTAGACAAGGTTATCAGCCTTCCAAGGGCTTGGGTAAACATTTGCAAGGCATGCTTGAGCCTCTTTCTTTATCTCAAAAATGCAACAGTTTTGGTTTAGGATATTTTTCCAAGGGGCCACTGTAATTCCCGATGCTCATGCTGATGCTATCACATGGAAATCTGATTCCCCGGTATGGGTAGAACAATGGTCCCCGTCTTCTAAAAAAAATTACTGCCGCCCGCAAGTTGGTTCGGGAACAGCTTGATGCAGGTCATATTCGGCCTACCAATAGTCCCTGGAATTCTCCTATTTTTGTCATTAAAAAACGTTCTGGTAAATGGAGACTTACAGGACTTAAGGAAAGTTAATGAAACCATGGAAATTATGGGGCCGCTACAACCAGGTTTGCCCTCTCCTGTTGTTGTGCCGCAGGAGTGGCATCTTATAGTTATTGATTTAAAAGACTGCTTTTTCACCATCCCTCTGGCTCCGGCTGATTGCAAATATTCTGCCTTTAGCATTCCATCTACCAATTTTGAGAGGCCTTATGATAGATATGAATGGGTCGTTCTCCCACAGGGAATGGCAAATATGTCAATCCTATGTTGCCAAGGCCATTTACCCTATGTCAATGGCCTTTTACCCAGTACGTCAGGACTTTCCTGATGCTCTGCTATTGCATTATATGGATGATTTGTTGCTGGCTGCCCCTTCGCAGTCTCTTTTATTTCAGGCATATGAACTCCTAAAATATTGTCTTAATAGAGCTAATCTTATCATTGCTCCAGACAAGGTTCAAACTGTTAGTCCTTACCATTATCTTGGAAGACTCATTGAGTCTAACCAGGTCTCCTTTAAAACTCCACTTTTGTCCACAGGTAATCTTAAGACTTTACATGATTTCCAAAAGTTTTTGGGTGATATTAACTGGATTCGCCCTAGTTTAAAACTTACCACGGGTCAACTTAAGCCCCTCTTTGATATGTTAAAGGGTCCTTCCAAACCAACCTCTCCTAGATCGTTATCGGATCCTGCTAAACAGGCTCTGCAACTTGTGCATGACGCCCTCCATCAACAAAAATTGATCAGAATTAAAGACAATATGCCATGGTGTTACTGCATTCTTCACACTGCTTACACCCCTACTGGAGTTTTTTGGCAAAAAGGGATTTTGGAATGGATCCATCTTCCAGCCAGTTGTGGTAAAGTTCTTTCCCCTTACTTTGACCTGGTGGCTACGTTGGTTGCTAAGGGCAGGCAACGTGCCTTAATTCTGTTTGGCACTGATCCTTTGAAAATTGTTGTTCCATATACTAATGCCCAACAGCAGTGGCTGTGGCAGTTTTCTGACTCTTGGCAAATTGCTTTTGCAAGTTTTTCAGGACAAATTTTGTGTCATTATCCTGCTGATAAACTACTACAATTTTATTCACAGTGCTCTCGTATCTTTCCACAAACCTGCGTTAAATCACCCTTGCCTTCTGCTTCTTTAGCCTTTACTGATGGTTCCTCTTCTGAGATTGCAGCTGGAACGGTCAACAAACAGCCATTTTCCTTCCAGACAAATGAACATTCGGCACAGAGTGTGGAGGTACTGGTAGTCCAGTATGTTTTAGAAAATTGGGATATGCCCTTAAATATCTATTCTGACAGTCAGTATGTGGTTAATTTGATACAAAATTTAGAAACTGCTCCTCTTTCCTTTTCAGATTCCTCTCCAATAATTCATCTCCTTCTTCCCTTGCAGCAAGTGGTGAAGAAACGTTTCATCCTTTCTTTATAGGACATATCAGGGCTCACTCTACTCTGCCTGGCCCCCTGACTGAGGGTAATTCATTTGCTGACCAACTTACTCAACATGTTTTCCCTGTTTTATCTCCTATCCAACAGGCCAAGGCTTCTCATGCGCTGCATCACCAAAGTACGTGCAGCCTTCGTTTGCAATTTAAGATAACAAGACCTGTACAGCTTGTTTGCCTCACCTGCCTGTTACCCAACATCACAGGGCTTGCAGGCAGGCCATATTTATCAAATGGATATCACTCATTTTGCACCCTTTGGTAAATTACAATATGTACATGTTACCATTGACACCTATTCTGATTTTGTTGTGGTCTCTGCTCATACAGATGAAGTTGTGAAGAATGTTATTTCTCACTGTTTACAAGTTTTCTCTATTATAGGACCCCCCAAGATTTTAAAGACTGATAATGGTCCCGCCTATACCAGCAAAGGTTTTGCTAATTTTTGTTCTCAGTTTCAGATTTGTCATCGCACTGGCATTCCCTTTAATCCTCAGGGTCAGGGCGTTGTGGAACGCTCCCATGCTGTCCTCAAAACTTTACTGCATAAACTCAAACAGGGTAGTACCCTTCACTTTATTCATAAGACGCCCCACAACTGGTTGCGTCATGCCTTATATGTCCTAAATTTCTTAACTTTGGATGCTAATGACTTCTCCGCCGCCGACTGTTTCTGGCACCCTCAGGATAAGGCTACGGCTAAGGTCTTTTGGAAAGATCCTTTAGCCAACCAATGGCATGGATCAGATCCAGTCCTCATCTGGGGACGAGGACATGTTTGTGTTTTTCCCAGGTCTGCTGCCTCGCCAATTTGGGTACCTGAACGTCTCATCAAGCATGGACCAGTTCGATGGCAGAGCAAACGCCCTAATTCCTCGATTTCGTTGCCTGACACTGACACCGCCACCCCACCAGAGACGCCACTGCCTGCGACGGACACAACGAATCTGCACACCGCTCCACAGCAGTGCCCTGCCGACCTGGTCTCAACGTCGCCGTCTGACTGCTGAAGCGACCCAGCTTGTTCTTGAACAAGGACACTCCCGTTCCCCTGCAGTCATGTTTATTGCCATGATGGCCATATTGCCCTGCCAGGTTTCCCCCTCCCATGCTCACTCTGCTGATTCTTCTCAAATCCTTTGGGCTTATGTCCCAGACCCTCCTATCCTCCATCCTGTTACCTGGACTGACCCTGCTTTTCCTGTTTATCTGAATGATACTTCTCTTTTTGGCTTCCCTTCCTCCACTCATATTACTCCTCAATCTGCCAATTATTCCTATTTTGCCCAAGCTGCCTCTCCCCCTATGTGTTTTTATGCGTCGAAAATATGGGACCAATTTGCTCTCGGTATTCACATTCCCCTCTTACCTATTCTCCCCTTTACCAATGGTCCCTTTTGCTTTGAATTAGGAATGAAGCATCTCACCACATTTGAAGGCCCTTTTGCCCTCCTTAAGGGCGAAACCTCTTTCTATGCTAGGGACTGGCTTCTCACCTATCTTGGTATCAAAGAATCGTGGGATTCTTCCTCTCCTGATTTCCCATCAATTCCTCGCTCTCGCTGCCATGTTGTTAACTCCTCTCTTGACCCTTCTCCTCCCTGGAAACTCTACTACCCTAAACACCGCACTGCCCTTACCTATACCCTTTCTAGTGTTTTCACTCTTTATGATTGGTCTCTCCCTGCGCCGCTATCTACCTCCTTTGATCGGTACCAGTCCCCTGGCGGCTGGGCCACTCCTATTTTTTCTACCTCCTCTGGCCGCACCTACACGTCTCTCTGGCATCTTTTTACTGCTCTTACCCCTAGTTATTGGAAGGCTGGTACCCGCAGTGTTTCTTACCCTTCTCGTTCCCAACATTACGTTCAAGCCTGTGTTGCTTCTCCTTACACCTTACTTTATGGTTATATTAACATTTCCGTCTCTTCTCATCACTACCATATTTCTTGCCCTTCTTGCACTCTTACCAACTGCATTGATTCCTCTATTTTTCCTACCCATACTATTCTCGTCGTCCATCAACTCCCTTATGTTATGCTTCCTGTTAATGTTTCTGGCCCCTGGTATGACAAATATAGCCTGCAAATTTTACATGACATCCGCTATTTAATTGTCCACCCCTAACGTTTTCTCAGTATTCTTATTGCTAGTATTTTGACTATTGTTAGTGTTGTGGCCGTGGCTGCCACAGCAGCTGTAAGTTTAGCTCACAGTATACAAGCTGCCACATTTGTTAACCATCTAGCCCACAATGTTTCTGTTTCTTTGGGTACTCGAATTGATATTGATTCTAAATTGGAGGCTAAGCTTAATGCTTTAGAACAAACTGTTACTGTTTTGGGTGACAAGGTTCATAATCTTCAGTCTCTTCTTCATTTCCGTTGTCATGCTGATTATAATTCCATTTGTGTTACTAGTGCTCCTTATAATGACTCAGAATGGGACTGGCCTCTGGTCCGTGCCCATCTACAAGGCATTTGGAGTCACAACAATCTGTCTTTAGACATTTTTCGCTTACAGCGTCAAATTCATGCTATTGACTTTTCTCGAAGACAGCTGCCACAGGATGCCACTATTGCCCGCGACATTGTGGACACTGTCCTCTTGGACTCGTGGTTTACATTTACCTTCCCTTTCTACCTTAATTAGCATTGGAGGTTTTCTCCTTGTACTCATCATTCTCTTGCTGTTCCTCTTCCGCCTTGTGTTCTCCTCCCTCCAGTGCCTTCAGCTCAAACTTTTTGAGCTTCATTTAAAAACAAAAAAAGAGGGAATTGTGGGGAACACTCCCGTGTGAGACCCCTAAAAGGTGTGAGTCTCACTATATGGTGAGTTTGATCCCAAACACAGTTTCCTACTGGAGGCAGTCAAGCTATCTGGAAATATAGGAACTGAAAGATGAATGAACAGTTTCTAATATCAACCACAATATCGTTTGGGCCTAAAACTATGCATTGCTGCTAGACCGAGTAACCCCCTACCAGCAACCGGTTCCTGTTATGACCTTTTTATGACTTTAAGAATAAGTTTTAACCTTGACTTACCTAACTGCCTTGTACCCTAGATAATGGTTTAACTGTTGATATTTGCAAAGAAAAATGCCACCATAAGGGATGGCTTGGATTCCTGACTCAGAGATTCCTGAACAATGTTTGGATATAAACAAGTCCCCTGAATAATGTCTGGATATAAACAAGTCTAGTGAATGATGTTTAGATATAAACAAACTTTGTGATTGTAGAAAATTTTGTTACTTTTTACAACCATTGATCACATATCTGACTTCTCTATTGTATAGGCCATGTGAGGCATACATTTACATTCCTCTTACTATGACGTAGACCAAAGCCAAGAAAGTGTATGTATTCCTGGCATTTGAAAAATAAAATTTGCTGTTTAGGCACAGCCTATCAGCCCTCCAGATGCCTCGCTTTCTCTCTCTGTGTCTTTATTAATTTTCCAGGCGCACTCCCTCTTCCAGGTATTGGGACCCTCTTGCAGGTTGAGAGACCCCCGGGCAGACGTGCCTACCCTCCCGGACAGTCCACGACACCAGAGATCTGTGTGTACAGTGAAAACTGCACCTAATGCCATCAATCTAGTAGAACTATACATGCAAAATTACTAAAAACCAAACAAGAAATAATCACACAGAAAAAGCACAGAAGCCAAATTTGTATTGCATTTATTCATTTGTACTTACGTATTTTACATTTATGTAAAAATGTTTTCAACTATAGATACTATTTCATTCTTTGTAGTGGTTGTGTAATTATAGATTTATTTGGGCATCATTTGTTTTACTGCTGAAGGTCATGTATAATTCAATAATTTTGGACACATGAAAACCTGTAGCTAACTGGTTCACACTTGGTTTAAATGTGGACTTGACAAGGAAATATTTCTTTGACAAACAACTTCTTAGTCTTAGTTTGTTGTTCACATAAATGCTCAAAACCTTCTTTGTTCTGAAAAAAATTCAAATGATGTTTTTGTAATATAATTCTATGCATTCCATATCTTTAGAGATGTTTTATTTAAGTCTATAATTATCATTTCAGAATTAAAAATGATTACCTTTTTTTTACATGTTGTAATCAGCACTTCCTTCTTAAACACCAGATAAAATGCTTAGATTTTGTTTTAGTTCTGCAGCTCATGAACACTTATCTGTTTAACTAGTTATATTCCTCTTCATGTATATTAGAAAAAATATATATTTAAATGTGCAAGTTAATAAAAACTCATAAAGAAAATGAGAACATGTTCACTGTACATTTACACATATTCAACCAATGGCTTCATTTTAAATAATTTTGCTTAATTAGTTAAGAGGAAACTGATGTTAATTTTTGTGACAGAGATAGTGGGGTGGGGAGAGAGAGTAGGGGTTTATATTTCATGTTATTCAGTTATAGAGTTTCACCGGTGAGGACACTGATGAGAGTGGAAATATCCTGGTGACCATTACACAAACCACTGGAGACAAAACTTATCTGAGAAATTTCACGGAAAGTAAAGACCACTGGTGACCATCAAATAGATTATGAAGAAGGCATAACTCCTTATCTTATTATATTTAGAATAAAATTTCTAATAAATTTCTAAATTTTATTAAATTTAGAATAAAAGTTTTCAAACAACAAAAGACAGCATGTAGTTTTGGACATCTTTTAACATTTACTGTAAATAACCAAAATTTTGATTTATTTTTGGACTGCCATGCTAACTCATTTATATTTTACAACCCTAAGCTCCTGAGTTAAGGTCCATAAGAGCCCCTCAGAAAAATACACCTGCAGTGAGTTCAGTCCTCTCACTGGGGTGCCTCACTGCACACTTCATGGAATTATTGCTTTCTAACAATCTTTTCTCTTTTATATCTATACTTTTGTGAGTAAATCATTTCTACTATTAGAAGAATACTTGTTCCTCAGTGTCAAAAAGAAGAACTATCACTCAGACAAGAACTTTCTGAGCAAAACAATTTTACTTTCCTCACAAAAGTTACTTCTTGAAATCCTGATTGTCATCAGAACACAACAAACAATGAAAAGCAGATCTTTATCTCTGACATATTGAGTCCTTACTGCTGTCTCCTATCTCCATTGACTGAAGCTGGACCACAAAATCTACACTAATCCCCATTGGCTAAAAACTTAAAACTTTTCTGAATGAGTAAACACATGATGGAGAACAAAAGAAGAACGAGAGTTGTTTATGAAAATCTAGAAAAATAATAATGTTTCCAAATAAGAAAATAGTGTAGGCTGCAAGCCGGGTAACACCTGTGCATGTTTGAACATATCTAAGCAGGTTACAGGTGAGAACAGGTAACTTGGTTAATGTACAAGGATATAGAATGTACTTATTTCCTTACTATTTTTAAAAGCTACATAGAGATTAACAAAGATTTATAAGCAAAAAGCAAGAAAGTTTGTTTTTAAAATAAACCATTATTTCCAGCACTTATTACTTATTCTTTAAGAAAAATAAAAACTTTGAAGAAAAGCTTTTTTACTTTTCACACCACACACGTTGGAGTTGACCACTTCCCAATGCTTGGGCGCTTACAGCTCCCTGACACAGGAAACACATGGCTATGATGGAAAACTGATGTTCTGGAAAATTTTGCTCTCATAGAGATTTCCACTTTGATCACACCAACATAATTAGAACAGATCTTTGTAGATAAAAACTCAAAACCTTAAATGTGGATTAAAAAAAGATGTAGATACTAAGGCTGATGAGGGAGTAAGCTGGTAACCCTGCCTGGTGTGCCTGAATGCTATAGCTGCTTTCTGGCCCCTAAGGCATGAGTGAAGCATCTGAGGGATTGCCAACTTTGGTGGCAGACACCTGGTCAAATGGCTTTTTTGTCTGGATTATAGATCTGGTTCTTTGTGACAGTCAAGAAAGAGTTCAGGACATAGACACACAGGAGAAGTGGGTTCAGGAGTAGATAGTTCAGTAGACAAAAAAGAAAAAAAGAGAAAATATTCCTCATACTGGGAAAGCAGGTAATCCAAGAGAGGGTCTCCAGTTTGTGGCAGAATGAGATCAATTTTAAACAGAGGCTGAAGGTGGTGATGATTGAATTATTCAGGGCTGAGGGGATTTGTTTGACAAGATGTGCCATTTACATAGCCTGCAAAATGGCCACACCGCCCTAGTTTTTTATTGTGCAAATGAAGCCTTCAACTGGAAAACAGCATACCTATATACAGTTTTACCTTGTGGCTGCCAGGACACCACCATGTATCATGACAACAAGAATAGGAAAGAAGACAACATATTGAATGTACCTGACTTCTAAGATACAGCTGCTGGCATTTAAACATAAAAGCTCCATTTCCCTATGGATAACTGAGGTTTCAGGCTGCTTTCTGTTAGTGAAGAAATAATTTGGGTTGATTTTTATTAAAGGAAATTTGCACAGAAAACTTTTACTCTTACTAGCTGCCTACAAATAATTTATTTATAATTCCTGAATTACTGGAATACTAGCTGCAAGGCATCCTACATCCCTATGGATATATTTGATGGCAGGGGATATCTTCTCCAGAGACTAAATATGAAGCTGCAGCAGGAGCAGGGCCAGGACCTTTAAGAATGAGCTGTCTCTATGAGAGTTTGGCCATAAGCAACAATCCTCCAGAGATACCCATCTCCAGGTGAGGATTTCTGGCCAAAGCTAACCGGGGGTGAGAAGGCAGGGCCTATTTCCCTGCAGGACTGGTACACATTTGTCTTTTTGGCCTAACAGCCTCTACCAAGGCCCCCACGTGACTGCCCCACCAAGCAGACACTCAGCACTGCCTCTGTCACTCAGCATAGATAGTTTCTTCTACCTGAGTGTGTTCCTGCAGGTTGAAGGCCCTGATGAGCCTACACTGCACTTGAAACTCAACCCCAAGCCTCTAGAAAAGAAAGTCCCAGGATGGCTGCCTGCAGCTCAGGGTGCTGATCTGAATTCTATCTGTGTGTGGCACTTGGATAAGATAGCAGCCTATACTAAGAAAACTGAGGGCCAAGTCACAAAGGATCATGGGCTGGTGTGAGACTTAGGCATGCCTTTATCTATAGAAGTGGTACCCAATTTTTTTAGCACTGTGGAACACTTTGCTGGAATATATTATTTCCACAGATAGAAGAGTGAGGGTTAGGTATGTGGAGTGGAGTTGGGTGATGAGGTAATAAAATGGCTTTGGAATGAGTCTGTTCTACCTCAGGCCATTGGCAAGCATTACTTTCTCATTAAAAGCACACCACCCAAATTTCTCACATGAGGAAAGGTTGTGCTTCCTTCAGTCAGAACTGACAAGAAGCTCAAGTGGTAATGCTCAGGCAGCTTCTGAGGCAGGTAGGGTCATGGGGACATATGGGAGTGAGGTGGGTGTAAGTGAGCCCTGATCTACAGGGCTTGTTTGGTAAGAATATGGTCCATTTGTGTACCAGGACTCACCACAGAAAAGCCCCACCATGGGAAATACCTAACAATAGCAACAACAAAATGATATCTCAACACAATGCCAGTGATTGCAGGTGACTTCCCCAAGGTCCACAAGCAGACTCGAATATCTGGCACCACTCCTGTGGCTCAGCAGAACACAGCTGTAAATGCCAGAATACACAAAGGAACTCCACAGCTGAGTTATAGTCTATCAATTGCCCATTATTCTCTAGCACCATCTTTTAGATCTTAACCCAAGTTACAACACCAAAAGTACTTTACCAATTCTGCCCCCAACCCCTGTGAAATCGTGGAGAAGAATCTAGCAACAATAACACTGTACAGAGACTTTGCTATATCAAAACTTTTAGAAATTAAGCTAATTGATAATACTCCCTTTACACTACAGTTAAAAGTATATTGGTCCGCCCAGATGAGAAAGAACCAGTGCAAGAACAGTGACAGTTCCAAAGACCATAATAACCCTTACCTCCAAATCAGCTCACTGGCTCCCCAGCAACCATTCTCAATGGTCTAAAATAAGAGACATGAAAGTCATAACCTGCATGGCAAGAAAGCTCATCAAGATTGAGGAGAAAATTAAAGCAATCCAAGGAAGCCAAGCAAAGCAGTAAAGAAATTCAAGAGATGAAACATAAAAGTAGCCACATAAGAAGAGACCAAATATCGATATATTCCACTGAAAACTTCACTATAACAACATCCTAATACAGTTGGAATGTGTTAACAGCAGAAAGACCAACCCCAGGAAAGACTTGCAGAGATTCAATACTGGTTGTTCAAATCAACTCAGTCAGATTAAAAAGAAATAAATAGAAATTAAAATGAGCATAATATCCAAGAAATATAGAAACTAAGTTTATGACTTGACTTACCAGATTCCCAGAATAAAAGAGAATAAGCAAATTTAAAAACTTTTATGAAGACATTCTTCAAAGTCTTTCTCATCATACTAGAGTGATTGACATCCAAATCCAAAGAATATGGAGAACCCCAGCCATAAGCTATGTAAGATGACAATTTCCATTGTACATAGTCACCAGACTCATCAAGGTCAATGCAAAAACAAACAAAGAAAACAAAAAGTAAGACATAAAAGCAACTAGAGAGAAGTGGAAGGTAATGTGAAGTATGAAGACCAGCAGCATGGCAGTAGACCCTTCAGAAATATCTTTGCAATTGCAAGAGACAAGAAGCTTATTTATAACATTCTCAAAAAAAAAAAAAAAAAAAAAAGCAACAAAAAATTTTATATGCTAGTAAAGTAAGATTTGTGTGTAAAGGAGAAATAAAATTCTTCTCAGACAAGCAAATGCTAAGGGTATACACTTCAAGTGGATTAGTCTTTCAAGACATTGTCAAGGAAGTGCTAAATATAAATTTGAAAGAATGATACCTGCTGCCACAAAAGCACAGTTAAGTGTGTAGCCCACAGGCACTATAAAGCAGCTACCCAACCACATCTACATGACAGTTAACAACATAATTACAGGATCAATATCATACATATCAATACTAAAATGGAATGAAAGAGAATGACAGACTGAATAAAAAACAAAACAAAACCAACTATTGTCTTTAAGACACTCATCTCACATCCAATGACATCCATAGCCTCAAACTACAGGAGTCAGGAAGGTCCACCATGAAAGCAGAAAGCAAAAAGAGCAGGGAAGCAGATGTTAAACCAATAAAAATTGAGAAGAATAATGAAGGTTATTTCATAATAATAATGGCTACATTCCAAAACTATCCTACATATACATACATTCAACATTGGAATACCCTAATTTGTAGAACAACTTCTTAGATTATGAGAAGACTAACAAAGAATGTCTGGATTTAAAGTCGACACTTGACTAAATGAACCTAACAGACATCTACGGAATGAAAACTCACCTCAACAGAAATAGAATAGACATTCTTCTCATCTGCACATGGAACATAGTCTACAACTGACTATAGCTTAGACATAGGCAAGCCTCAGTAAATTCAAAGGAAAATGAAGTCAAAGAAAGCACTATCTGGACCACAGTGCAATAAAAATAAAAGTCAGTACCAAGTAGATCACTCAAAATACACAAATACATGAAAATTGAAGAACTTACACCAAAGTAACTCCTAGGTGAACATCAAGATTAAGGCAGAAATTAAAATAATCCTTCAAAATAAATGAAAATAGAAAAAAAATTCCAAATCTCTGAGATGCAACCAAATCATGGTTAAGTGGAAATTGTATAATCCTAAAAAGCCTTAAAGAACAAGTTAGAAAAATCTCAGATAAATAATCAAACTTTCCAAGTAGAACTGGGAGGAAGAGGGAACCAACTCCCAATCTAGCAGAAGAAAATAACTAAAACAAAAGAATAACTTCATAAAATTGAGATGTAAAAATCAATGTAAAAATTATTAAATCAACCCATGAGTTGGCTGAAAATATAAAATAAATAAGATAAAATAAAGAAAAAAGTATCTTTAACATAAAATTAATAAGAATGCTATCTAAATTAACAAAAAAGCTGGAAGCTGGGCATGGTGACTTACCTCTGTAATCCCAGCATTTTGTGAAGTAAAGTTGTGGGGATCACTTGTGATCAGGAGTTTGAGACCAGCCTAGTCTACATGGTAAATTCCTGTCTTTACTAAAAATGTAAACATTACCTAAGCATACTAGTGCATGTCTGTGATCCCAGCTACTCAGGAGGCTGAGGCATGAAAAATTGCTTAAGGTTGGGTGGTGGTGTGACTGGGTTTTGGGGGTACCAGTGAGGCACAGCTCCCCCAAGAGAATGTTATAGGTTGTTGGTCTCGTGCTCTCTCAAGAATGAGAGAGGGTCCAAGGCGGGCACAGTTTTGTCTTATAGTAAATGCTGGACTCAAAAAAGTTTTGCAGAAAAGTGATTTATTTAGGTATGGAAAGAGAAAAAGGAGAAAAAGAGACAATGAAACAACTAACTCTCACATCGAATGAGAGAAAGAAAAGCCGCTTTTGCACTGAGTGGGAAGGGTTCCCAGAAAGGGGAAAACCAGAGAAGGAGAACCCTCCTTACACTGAGTGAAAGAATCCAGAAAGGTGGAAACCAGGAGAAGAAAGCAGCCTTGAGAGAGACATGGAGTTTAGAAGGGGAAGACATGCTTCCATGAGAAAGTGTGGAAGCGGACTCCAGAAGGGAAATCCAGGAGAGAGAAAGAAGGCTTCCATGAAGGGAATGTTTGTGAAAGTGGACCCAAAACATGGACTTCAAAGGCATGTGGAAGAAGGAAACTTTCCACTGAGAGGAACCCCCACCTTCTCCAAGAATCCTGGCCAGTGAAAGAAGTACCTTAGAACTCCTGCTGGAGTGGACTGATTTTGATTCTTTCCAAGCCCAGGAAAATTAAAACAGAGATTATTAAATCTCCCAGATGGAGATGGGAGGGGGCATGGCACTGGAAAGTTCTTGCCCTTAAATATACTCCCCATTGTGGACCCAGAAAGAGAACACCTTTCCTCAGTGGAGGTGTCAGTGATCCAAGATCATGTCACTACTTCAGCCTGGGTGACACAGAAAAACTTTGTGTGAAAAAAAAAAAAAAAAAGACAGACAGAAAGAAAAAGAAGACCAAAAAACCACAATCAAAACAACAAAGGCAGGATTATGTCTGATCCTGCAGAAATATAAAAGATCTCCAGAGAGTACTATAAAGAACTCTATGATCATAGTACTACACATGTTACAAAATCTAGAGGAAACAGATAAATTCCTGGAAGCATACCATCTCCTAAGACTAAATCAAAATGAAACTGAAAATCTGCCTGGGACATAGGCCAATATCTATGTCTGAAATTGTTTAGGTAAAAACAAACTTACCAATCATTAAAAAGAAAATGTAGACCATATGGATTCATAGCCTAATTCTGCCAGATGTACAACAAACTCATTCCAATGCTGTTATAATTATTCAACAAATTGGAGAAAGTGGGCTTTTTCATATCTTATTCTATGAGGCCATGATCAGCCTGATACCAAAATCTGACAGAGAAAAAAAACAACAAAGAGAGAAAGAAAGAAAGAAAGAAAGAAAGAAAGAAAGAAAGAAAGAAAGAAAGAAAGAAAGAAAGAAAGAAAACAAACAAACTTCTGACCAATTATGTCTCATAGACACAGATGCAAAAATCCTCAACAAAATGTCATCAAACTGGAACCCCCACTGGATCAAGAAGCTAGTACCTCACAATCACAGTAGGCTTTATTCCTGGAAGGAAAAGTTGGGGTTGAGTCTACATATGCAAATCAATGAATGTGATCACTGTGTAAACAGATGCAAAAGCAAAAGTCAAAAACAGTAAAATATATTGATAAAATGAAACATTTCTTCAGGATAAACTCAACAAAATAAACCTCAAAAGAATAAGTCTTTTAGGACAAACACACAGCGAACATCATACTGAATGGGTAGAAGATCAAATTATTCAATGCTATTCCTATCAAACCACCAAAGTCATTCTTCACAAAATTAGCAAAAATCTTATTCTAAATTTCATGTGAAACTACAACAGCAGCAACAACAAAAAATCCAATTAATCAAAGCTATCATAAGCAAATATAACAAAACCATGATGTTACAGTATCTGACTTTAAACTACACTAAAAAGCTACAGTAGCATGAACAGCTTGTCACTGGTGCAATAGCAGACACAGACACCAAGTAAAAGGGTTAGGGAACTCAAGTATAAAGCCACACACCTATAACCATCTGATCTTTCATAAAGCCAGTGAAACAGGCAATGGAGAAAGGTTTCCCTTTCCAATAAATAATTCTCAGATAACTGGCTAGCTATATGTAAAATATTTAAGCTAGACCCCTATCTTTCACCATATAAAAAATGAACTGAAAATGGATTACAGATTTAAATGTAAGATCTCAAACAACAGACATCATAGAAAATTTCTTAGGAAGTATTTATTTATACACTGATAGTGGTAAATAATTTATGGCTATGTTTCCAAAAGCAATTTTGCAACAAAAATAGAAAATTGGGAATTAATTAAATTAAAGGTTTTCTCCACAGCAAAAGAAACTCTCAATGAAGAAAACAAACAGCTTATTCAATGATAGAAGATATTTGCAAATTATGCAACTAACAAAGGATTAAGATCTAGAATCTATAGGTAACTTAAACATCAACAAGCAGAAAGACAAATTACAGTGTTAAAAAATGCATAAAAGAAATGAACAGACACTTATCTAAACAAGATATGAAAGTGGCCAAAAAGCACATGAAAAAGTATTCAGCATCAGGCTAGTATGGTGATTCAAGCCTGTAACTCAGCACTTTTGGAGGATAAGGGGGATGGATTACCTGAGTTCAGGAGTTTGAAATCATCCTGAACAACACAGCAAAACCATGTCTCTACTAAAAAGGTAAAAACTAGTTGGACATTGAGAAACATGCCTGAAATTTAAGCTACTTGGGTGGCTGAGGCAGGTGGGTGACAAGTGAAACTCCATCTTAAAACAAAAACAAAAACTATGCATCAGTAATCATCAGATAAATGCAAATTAAACTGTAATGAGATACTATCTAACACAAGCAAAAAAAAAAAAAAGCTACTATTAGAAAGACAGGAACAAACACATGCTAGCAAAAAAAAAAAAAAAAAAAAAAAAAAAAAAAAAAAAAAAAAAAAAAAACACACACAGAAAAGAGAATGCTTATACACCTCTTGTAGAAGTTTAAGTTAGATCAGCCATTGTGGAAAAGAGTCTAGGGTTTCTCCAAGAACTTAAAACAAAGCTACCATTACAACACAGCAATGCCATCACTGTGTATGTACCCAAAGAAATATAAATTTTTCTATCGCCAAGACCTCCGACGGTCAAATGAAGAGAAGGTGCCTGTTCCTGGGACCCCACGGTGAGCTTTCCAGGCAGATGGAAGCCCGGGGCTTGTTGTCATGGGGGTGTTTGGGTATCTAGCTAGAGTTACTGGGGCAGGGAGGTCGGAAATGGAGGCCAACGTATGTTAGCCTTCGCCTGCTGAGAGCGGTGGGGAGCTGCTGGAGTCCTGTGACCCTGACCTTCCACCACGTGGCAATTGCAGGAGCCTCCTCCCTGGTCTCTGCCCTCACTTACAGTGGTGCCAGCCACCCCTGTGCCCCAGCAGAAGTCAGGCTCTTACATGGCAGCCCCCACTGCCCTAGTGCTCCTCCTGGCTCTGGGCCCCTGTGCTGCCCATTCTGTTCTGCATTCCCTTCAACTTTTCTGCCCTGTGAGGCAGACCTCTGCTGTCTTCACTGCTTTATTTCCCCAGACTCAGCCAGCATCGAAGGCGTGCCATGTCCTAGGACCCTTGCAGCTGCCATGCAGGGAGGAGTGTGAGGCTCCCTGCCCCTCCTCAGACTATCAGAATTCAGAAGAGCCACACTTTTTTGTCCTTGCCCTGCTGGGCCAAAGTACGCCGTGCCTTCTTTTCTCTCTGAGGTAGACACTCCATGCTTTTGCTGTGCACCTGCTACATGGAACAGGGAGCTGTCCCCGTCCCTGCTCTCTGTAGCTGACTCCCACTTCCCTGGCCACCCTCAGCTCAGCAGGGCCCCTGGGAGCCCTAGTGCCATGTGACATCTCTGTAAGTGTGAAATTCAGAAGAATGTGTGTTTTATCCCAGAGTCACTCTGTGGCTGGCATGTGCCCTGGCATGGGAGTCAGTGACATGCAGGGACAAGCATGAAGGCACCTCTGCTGTGCCCCTGCTTTGGTGCTTTCTTGACTTCTCTGTCCAGATCTTAGATTGAAATAAGTCCTGCCTGGTTTAACAGATGTTTATTAAACTTTTGCCCTGTCCAGGCTCTGAGCAGCCTCCAGGGTTTCTGTCCTAAATACGACAGACTCCTTCTGATGCTGGTGGGTGGAGGGGGCGAGATTAAGTCCAGTGTCCCACAGGTGACTGCAGAATTTCAAATAGGACAAGAGGGAAAGAGAGCAGACCTTCCCTTTTATTTTTATTTATTTATTTATTTATTTTATTTTATAAATTGAGACAGAGTCTCACTCTGTTGCCAGGCTGGAGTGCAGTGGCACGATCCTGGCTCACTGCAACTTCCATTTTCCAGTTTCAAGCGATTCTCCTGCCTCAGCCTCCCAGGTAGCTGGATTACAGCCACGTGCCGCCATGCCCGGCTAAACAGACCTTTCCTTTTGTGAGAGGGACACCGGTGTGGAAAATCGGGAGGAGAGATGAAACTGAGCAGAATTGAGAGTCACTTTGGTGCCGGGAACCTTGTCTCACATCTGTAATCTCGGCACTTTGGGAGGCTGAGACTGGGAGGTCACTCCAGCCTGGGAGTTTGTGACCAGCCTGGTCAGCATGAGATCCCTGTCTCCACTTTTAAAAATAAAAGTAAGATATTTTGGGCAGAGAGAAGTGCCTGTGCAAAGGCCCTGAGGTGAGTGTTTGCTCCCTTTGTTTGAGGAGCAGAGGGGAGGGTGTGACAGGGAGAGGTCCTGGGGAGTTCGTACTCATCTGAGGGCAATGGGAAAGGGGTGTCGTTTGGGTCTCTCATGTGCTATGAGAAAAGTTCTTCCTTGCTGTCGGTTGGAGGCCTCGAGGCAAGGCAGGTGTGGGAGCCCCACGGCCCAGCTGGTTGGAGAACATCGCAGCTCCCATGCCATTCTCCCCCTCCAGCCTCCTTGTCCTTTGCTGTCCTGTTGCTGGTGAACACCTGTATAAGTGAGGATTTCACTGCAGGGATGTCTCCATCCGGTAACCCTACCGGCCAGGCACCATCACCCATGGGCTCATGGCCGGGGTCACCATCACGGCCACCATCATCTTTGTTAGGCAGGAGGGGTTCAGGGGAACAAGGAGGGTGGTGGGATGGGGTACAGCCTAACCTTGGGTTCCTGATGGGGTTGGCCTGGAGGTCTGTAGGGGGCTGGGGGACACAGCCTTGCCCTGAGTGGTACTTGTGGGTAATAGGAACACCCTTTTGTTTTTTGAGATGGAGTTTCGCTCTTATTGCCCAGGGTGGAGTACAATGGCAGGGTCCTGGGTTCAAGTGATTCTCTTGCCTCAGTCTCCTCAGTAGCTGGGACTACAGGCTTGTGCCATCACACTGGCTAGTTTTGTATTTTTAGTAGAGATGGGGTTTCATCATGTTGGTCAGGCTGGTCTTGAATGCCCGACCTCAGGTGATCCACCCGCCTCAGCCTCGCATGGTGCTGGGATTACAGGTGTGAGCCACCGAGTCTATCTAGGGCCCCTTTAGAGTCCCCATCTCTGCAGCAGCCTTGGGAGGCCCGTGGGGGGAAATGAGGCCCAGAGAGGGCCCATGGGCTGACCGGGATCCCTGCTGGTCGCTGCAGCTGCCCCATGCCCAGGTCGTGGTGGGAGAAGCCTACCTGGTGCACATGGACCAGCTCTATTCCTGCTCCAACTTCAACAACTACTGGCTGACATGTACAAGGTGCTGAGGACCTTCCTGTTCGAGTTGGCCATGAGTCAGTCTCTGACGGACCTGGCCAAGTACATGATCGGCTGCCTGTGCCCCAACTTCCTGGCCATCTGTGATCCCGAGTGGAGCTGGGTCAACTGCTCGGTCTACATGCAGCTGGAGAGGGTGTGCAGGGGAAACACTACTGACGTCACTGAGGCCAGGTGGGTGTGAAAGAGCAGCCTTCACTCTGGGGTCAGTGAGAGCTGAAGAAACCGCAGAAGCCAGATGGTGAGGAGCCAGCGGGCAGTTGGTCGGGCAGGAGTGGGGCCTCAGGGCTCCAGGCACCCCACAGACAGCAGGAGGCCAGGGGGAGCGTTTTCTGTCTCCCCCAAGTCTCAGCCGAGCCCTATTCTGTGCTGTCTTCTTACCATCTCTACTGATAGATCTTTAAATGTTTCAACTCATCATTGTCATTTCTAAAAAATCAAAATATTGACTGACGAGCCTAGGGTAATGTCAGACAATAAATAAATAAATAAATAAATAAATAAATAAATAAATAAATAAATAAAATTTGTATAAGATAAAAGTCACCATTTCTTCCATTTTACTGTGTACAGTTCATTTTTAGTACATTCACAATGCTGTACAGCCATCTCCTCTACCTAATTCCAGAATATTTTCATCTCATCAGAAGGAAACCCCACAGCATGGGGAACATGGCAAAACTCTGTCTCTACAACACATCAAAAAATTAGGCTGGGCTAGGTGACTCACACCTATAATCCCCGCACTTTGGGAGGCCGAGGCGGGTGGATTACCTGAGGTTGGGAGTTCGAGACCAGCCTGGCCAACATAGAGAAATCCTGTCTTTACTAAAAATACAAAATGAGCCAGGTATAGTGGCACATGCTTGTAATCCCAGCCACTTGGGAGGCTAAGGCAGGAGAATTGCTTGAACCCGGGAGGTGGAGGTTGTGGTGAGCTGAGATTGTGTCATTGCAGTCCAGCCTGGGCAACGAGAGTGAAACTCCATCTCAAAGCAAAAAAAAAAAAAAAAAAAAAAAAAAACTGCCAGGCCTGGTGGTGGGCACCTGCAGTCCCAGCTACTGGGGAGGCTGAGGTGGGAGCATCACTTGAACTCGGGAGATAGAGGTTTCAGTGAGCCAAGATTGTGCCTACCCCAGGCTGGGTGACAGAGTGAGACCCTGTTTCAAAAAAAGGAAAGAAAAGGAAAGGAAGAACCCTTGTACCCATTAGCTGTCACTCCTCCCCCAGCCCCTGGCAACCACCATTATCCATTTTATGTCTGTAGATTTGCCTGTTCTCAATGTTTCATATAAATGGAATCATGCACTATGTGGTCTTTGGTGTCTGCCTTCTTTTTTTTTTTTTTTTTTCTTTTTTTTTTTTTTTGAGATGGAGTTTTGCTCTTATTGCCCAGACTGGAGTGCAATGGTGTGAACTTGGCTCACTGCAACCTCTGCCTTCTGTGTTTAAGTGATTCTCCTGCCTTTGCCTCCTGAGTAGCTGGGACTACAGGCACCCACCAACACATCTGGCTGATTTTGTATTTTTTACTAGAGACGGGGTTTCTCCATGTTGGTCAGGCTGGTCTCGAACCTCAGATGATTGGCACAACTTGGCCTCCCAAAGTGCTGGGATTACAGGCATGAACCACTGTGCCTAGATCCTTTTTCTAATTAAAACATTTTGAGAGGAGGGGTGTGCAAGATGGCTCACACCTGTAAGCCCAGCACTTTGGGAGGCTGAGGTGGGCAGATCACCTGAGGTCAGGAGTTTGAGATGGTGAAAACCCATCTCTACTTAAAATACAAAAATTAGCTGTGTGTAGTGGTGCGTGCCTATAATACCAGATGCTCAAAAGGCTGAGGCAGATAATCGGTTGAACCTGGGAGGTAGAGACCACAGTGAGCCAAGACACTGCCATTGCAGTGCAGTCTGAGTGAGAGAGACTCTGACTAAAAAATAAAAATAAAAATTTGGTTTGGTCAGACATGGTGGTTCACACTTGTAGTCCCAGCACTATGGGAGGCTGAGGTGGGCAGATCACTTGAGGCCAGGAGTTCGAAACCAACCTGATCAACGTGGAGAAATCCCATCTCTACTGAAAACAAAAATTAGCCCATCGTGGTGACGGATGCCTGTAATCCCAGCTACTCAGGAGGCTGAGGTGGGAGAATCGCTTGAACCCGGGAGGTGGAGGTTGCAACAAGCCAACTGTGCTCCAGCCCGGGACACACGAGACTTTGTCTCAAGAAAAAAAATAGTTTTGCTCAAAGCTACAGGAAAAAGATAAAAAGAAAAAGAGGGTAAGTAAATAGAATAAAAACAAAATTGGTTTTGTATGTTTTTAATGATTAAATACAGTGCATTATTGTGTTCTGGAAGTTCATGTTGTAACGTTCTGTCCATTTTTGCTTTATATATTTTGGAGTTCTGTGGTTGACTATATTAACCTTTATAATTGCCATATATTTTTGATAGATTGACCCTTTCATCAACATAGAATGATACATAAGAGTTTTGTCTCAACAATTTTCATCTTGATGTCCATTTTGTCTGATATTAATATAGCTATTCTGGCTCTCTTTTCGTTACTGTTTGCATGGATTTTTTTTTTTTCAATCTTGTACTTTAAACCTATTTATGTCTCTGACTCTAAAGTAAGTCTCTTATGCCTAGCATAAAATTGGGCCATGTTTGTTTTTTTTTTAGATCGAGTTTCACTCTTGTTTCCCAGGCTGGTGTGCCATGACGTGATCTCGGTTCACCGCAACCTCCGCCTCCTGGGTTCAGGCAATTCTCCTGCCTCAGCCTCCTGAGTAGCTGGGATTACAGGAATGCACCACCATGTCCAGCTATTTTTTTGTATTTTTAGTAGAGACGGGGTTTCGCCATGTTGACCAGGATGGTCTCAATCTCTTGACCTTGTGATCCACCTGCCTCAGCCTCCCAAAGTGCTGGGATTACAGGCTTGAGACACCATGCCTGGCTAGGTCATTTTTTTTTTTTTTATGTATTGTCCAGTCTCTGATTTTTTTGAGACAGAGGCTCACTTTGTCGCCCAGGCTGGAGGATGGTGATCTCAACTCACTGCAGCCTTGGACTCCCAGGCCAAACCATCTTCCAGCCTCAGTCTCCCGAGTGGCTAGGACTGGCTACCATATTCAGCTACTGTTTGTTTATGTTTTTCGTAGATACAGCTTTTTGCCATGTTGCCAAGGCTGGTCTTACTCCTCAGCTCAAGCGATCCACCCTCTGTGGCCTCCCAAACTGCTGGGATTACAGGTTTTTGCCACTATGCCCAGCCAGATCTCTGACTTTTTTTTTTTTTTTCCAGTGTATGTTAATCTTTTTATTGAATTAAGGCATTTAATGAATCTCTGACTTTCAGTTGGAGAGTTTAATCTATTTATAGTCAGTGTAATTACTGATAAGGCAGGTCCTCTGTCATTTTGTATAGGGTTGCCTGGGTTATGTCTTCCTTTTTCAGTTCCTTGTCACCATCTATTTTTTTCTTTCTTTCTGTTTTCTTTTTTTTTTTTTCTTTTAGTGATGAAGGTCTTGTTATCTTGCCCAAGACTTGAACTCCTGGGCCCAAATCATCTTTGCCTTCCAAGTAGCTGGGACTACAGGCACACATTACCACATCTAGCTGGTTTTTACATTTTTTTTTTTTTTCTTAGAAATAGGGTCTGACCATGTTGCCTAGGCTGATCTAGAATGCCTGGGCTCAAGTAGTCCTTCTGCCTTGGCCTCTCATAGTGCTGGTGTTACAGGCATGAGCCCCCAAGCCCATTCAGGCTAAGTCATCTTTTTATCTCTTTTTATTGAGGCAGAGTCTGGCTCTGTTGCCCAAGCTGGAGTGCAGTGGTTTGATCTCAGCTCACTGCAACCTCCACTTTCTGGTTTCAAGCAATTCTTCTGTCTCATCCTCCCCAGTAGCTGGAATTACAGGTGTGTACCACCACACTTGGCTAATTTTTGTATTTTTATTTTTTATTATTTTTATTTATTTTATTTTTTGAGACAGAATCTCACTTTGTCACTCAGGCTGAAGTGCAGTGTACAGTGGCATGATCTTGGCCCAGTGCAACATCTGCCTCCTGGGTTCAAGTGATTCTCCTGCCTCAGCCTTCCAAGTAGCTAGCAGCTAGGACTATGGGCATGTACCACCACATCCTGCTATTTTTTTTTTTTATTTTTATTTTTTTTATTTTTTTTGAGACGGATTCTCACTCGTTGCCTGGGCTGGAGCGCAGTGGTGTGATCTTTGCTGTCTGCAACCTCCACCTCCTGGGTTTAAACACTTCTCCTGGTGCAGTCTTCTGAGTGCTGGGATCACAGGCATGTGCCACCACACCTGGGCAAGTTTTGTATTTTTAGTAGAGACAGGGTTTCACTACATCAGCCAGGCTAGTCTCGAACTCCTGACCTTAGGCGAGCCACCTTCCTCAGCCTCCCAAAACACTGGGATCACAGGTGTGAGCCACCGCACCTGACCTGTTTTATTTTGTTTTAAGCTGTTGTGTTTAGAATATTACAATGTGGTCACTCTGGAAATAGGAGTCTCCCTCCTCCCCGGGGTGTGTTCTTGCTGTTTGTTGCAGTGGTTATTTGTTTAATGACTTTTTTGACTGTGACGAGTGGCCATCTCCTCCTGTTCTTTTAGCCTGGTGGTCAGCTAGTAATAGGACAGAGATTTCTTTAAACATCTGGAATAAATAAATAAATAAATAAATAAATAAATAAACCCACCCCACAGCTCCCTCCCGAGTCAGTAGAAGGGATCTGCGTGCCTGTGGGGTCAGCCCTTCCAAGATGATACAGGTTTTCTCTTCCTTCACTTTTACTTCCTGCTTGTGCAGAGCTGGAAGGCCAGCCCAATGTAAGCGCGGGGCCCTCTCAGGCCTCTTCCAAGCTCCTGCACCACTCTGATCTTGTAGGATCCAAGCCTTCATTCCCCAGAGCGTTTTATTCCCTGGCCTTTCTTCCTACACTGTTTGGCTCCTCTGTTTTTTGCCTCATCTGCTCTCGTGTCCCCAGGCAGCAGAGACCAGCAAATTTGTTGTAAACCTTTCCTACAAATATTCTCCAGGTAGAACCTCAGCACTGGGAGACTGTCCAGTCAGTGGCTCAAGATCAGTGCTTGAGCCATACTCCAGTTGGCAGTTGCAAATAAGACCCCTTCTCTGAACCTGTGCTGGGTGTGTGGTCTGTTACCCTCAGGCCACCACAGTCTAGGCAGTGGGAGAGGGACCAGGATGACTTAAAACACCACAAAGCTCTTTGTTCTGAGAACCAAATGGAGTATCTTTTTTTTTTTTTTTTTGAGATGGAGTCTAGCTCTGTCACCCAGGCAGTGGCATGATCTTGGCTCACCCCAACCTTTACTTCTCAGGTTTTCAAGTGATTCTTCTGCCTCAGCCTGCCCAGTAGCTGGGATTATAGGCATGTGGCACCATGTCTGGCTAATTTTTGTATTTTTAGTAGAGACGGGTTTTCACCATGTTGGTCAGGCTGGTCTTGATCTCCTGACCTCATGATCCACCTGCCTTGGCCCACCAAAGTGTGGGGATTATAGGCGTGAGCCACCATGCCTGGCCTCAACTGGATTATATTAATCAAGTGTTCCTCTGGTTCCTGCAAGCTTTTGATTAGGTCCAAAAAATTTGATTGTGACTTTTTTGCCATTTTTTTGTTGCTTCCTATTTTCTCTGTTTCATTCATGTCCTTCATGGGATCTTGAATTTATGTAAAAGGAAATATTCCCTCAGTTCCACAGATGGGAGAAAATCCTGAAAAGAAAGGTGGTGAAAACAAAACTGGTGTTGTCTGCTTGCTGGACACTACTGTCCACCCTGGGTGTTGGGTTCAGGCTTCAGAGTCTTCACTGGTGAGGCATCACATGCCACAACCCCAACTGGAGACTGATTCCATCATCAGATAACTGGAAAGGACAGAGAGAGCAGCCTCTGCTCTTGGGATTTGGTGGCCTGTAACGTTGGCAGCTCCCGTGTTGTACTCTCCCTTCTGAGGGACTTGTCTTTCTACTTGGGACACGCCTCCTTTGGGATATACTGCGTGGTGTTCCTGGTGGTAAGTCTGTTTCTCCAGGTCTTGCCCGTCAAGTTACTTCCTTCCCTGGATCTCGGTTTTCCCAGCTGTAAAATGGGTGGATCTTGGTGGTGATGGTGGCACTCACTGACTTGTTTGTAAAAACAGGAGGCCCTGGGCTGGCCGGTTTTGTGCCCCCATCCTCGGAGCTAACATCTGTGTAATGGGTGTTGGAGTTCCTGGCTGGGCGTAGGTTGAGGCGCCCTCTCCCGTCCCAGCTCTATGTGCTGGTGGCTCTGCTGGAAGTGGGCGTGGCTGCTGAGGCCCATGACCCAGTTCTTCCTGGTGGCCTTTGCCCTCTATGTGAGCTACACCCGCTCGTCTGATCACAAACACCACTGCAGCGACGTCCTCGCTGGCCTCCTGCAGGGGGCACTGGTGGCTGGCCTCACTGAGCTGATCCTGACTCACCCACTGTGCTGTCCAGAGGCCACTCCCTGCCCTACCCTGGTCCTTCCCCGCACACTCTTGCCCCATGGAGTCCTCCCCTGGGACCCCTTCCTCCAACCCTGGTCCTTCCCTGGGACCCCTCTTTCCCCCATTCCTCCTGTGAGACTTCTTCCCCCCAACCCCAGTCCTTCCTTGGGACCCCCTTTTTCCTCCATTTCTCCTCTGGGAATCCCCAAACCCAGTCCTTCCCAAGACCCTTCCTTCCCCTCCCACATCCTCCCCTAGGACGCCTTCCCCAATGCCAGTTCTTCCCTGGACCCCTTCCTTCTCCCCATTTCTCCCCGGGACCTCTTCCCCCAACCCCAGCCCTTTCTGGGATGCCTCTTCCCTGCGTTCCTCCCCTGAGACTCCTTCCCCCAACCAGTCCATACCTGGGACCCCCTCCCCCAATTTTCCTCTGGGACCCCTTCCCCCCAAACCCAGTCCTTCCCTGGGACCCCTTTTCCCCCTATTTCTCCTCTGGGAACCCCCAACCTCAGTCCATCCCTGGACCCCTGCCTCCCCACTTCCATCCTCTCCTGGGATGACTTCCCCCAACACCAGTCTTTCCCTGGACCCCTCCTTCCCCTCCATTCCTCCCCTGGGACCCGTTCCCTCAACCCCAGTCCTTCCCCAGACCCCTCCCTTACCCCATTTCCTCCCCTGGGACCCTTTTCCGCAACCCCAGTCCACCCCTAGGACCCCTCCTCCCTCCATTTCTCCTCTGGGGTCCCTTCCCTCAACCCCAGTCCATCCCTGGACCCCTCCTTCCACCCCCACATCCTCCCCTGGGACCCCTTCTCCCAACCCCAGTTCTTCCCTGGACTCCTCCCTTCTCCCCATTTCTCTCCTGGGATCTCTTTCCCCAACCCCAGTCGTTTCTGGGGCCCCCTCCCTTCCCCCCATTCCTCCCCTGGGAACCTTTTCCCCAACCCGAGTCCATCCCTGGGACCCCTCCTTCCCCCATTCCTCTGCTGAGACTACTTTCCCCACCACCAGTCCTTCCCTGGTACCCTCCCTTTCCCACCCCACATCCTACCCTGGGACCCCTTCTCACAACCCCAGTCATTCATGGAACCCCTCCTTCCCCCATTCCTCCCCAGGACCCCTTCTCTCAACCCCAATTCTTTCTGGGGTCCCCTCCATTCTTCCCATTTCTCCCCTGGGACCCCTCTCTCCAAACCCGGTTCTTCCCTGGACACCTTCCCCCAGTTCCTTCCCTGGGTCTCCTGCCTGCACACCACAGTCTTTCCCTGGGCCCTTCAGCACCCCAGTGCTCTCCACTGGTACTCCACGACGAGGGCTCTCTTCCCCCAGAGTCACTCTTCCTCTTATTGCCCACTTGGGACCCTGTTCCTACCCTTCCTGCCCATGCCCATGACCCTAGTGCCTGTCCAGCCCCTGCCCAGTCTCACCTTCCTCCTCTCTGCCAGGTCTGCTACATCTCAGACTTCTTCAAAGCCTGACTCCCACAGCACTGCCCAAAGGAGGAGGAGCTGGAACGGAAGCCCAGCATGTCACTGACAGTGACCCTAGGCAGCTGAGCCTAGGTGGTCCCTCTGGTCCTGGGTAGGCAGTGAGGGCTCTGGACGGGCTCCAGGAACCCTGAGTAGGCTTTGCTGCCTCTTGCCCTGCACTGGACCAGAGGTCTGGGGAGGCCTAGGTAGCCCTGAGCATTTGGAGGGGAACCTGTTCCCATAGCTCCCCAATATCACCATTCTTTTATGGAGTTAAGGAAGGGACTGTTTTGTAAAATGTAATGTACATGTGGTTTTTAGAAAAATAGGGCATTGGTTTGACAAGTGGTCTCAGTGCCTCCTCTGTTCCCTATGGCCGTTCTGGGACAGCATTCCCCAGTCAGAGGGCTCCGAGGAGCTCAGGCATCATGCAGACTCACCCACTGTGACAGTGGAGGGCAGAAGCCAAGCCCGCCCCTTGTGTTTCTCCCTGCACGGTGCTGGGGTCCAGGATCAGATGGGTCAGCACACCCCTCCCCTCTGCTCATGTCTGTGTACCCCCCCTGTGCACCTTGGGGCCATATTTCTGAAATGGGTAATTCAGGGGCTGGTTTCCCTGAAGCAATGGCAGAACACACAGAGCTTACTTTTCAACAGGAGGGTAAAGGGTACATTTGTTTTTTGTACAGGCAGTAACTTAAGAATCTGCTGATATTTTGTTTCCACCTGGAACCTCTCTTATTCCCTCACTCTACAGGGTGTTCACATCAGGCCTTAGCCTACGGGAAGGGTGGTGCAGCCCTGGTGGCAAAAGTGCAGCCTGGGAGCCCCACCCAACGGACGGAGATGGAGACCTCTTTTGGCAGATGGGAAAGAAGGTGACCCAGACCCTGCAGAACTCCAGCTGAAACTCAGGGACTTGCCTCCATACAGGTGTCAGATGGGATCCTGGCCAGGAAAGTCACACTGAAGCCTCCCAGGTATCCTAGGGTGCTGCAGCAGGCAGTGACACCTGAGGACTAAGGACACTGTGTCTGGGTTCAGAATGTGTCTCTGGCAGTGGGTGGTATCTGCCAGCCAGATACCACAGGCAGAGTCACTGCATCAGGAGTAAATGGGAATGACCTAAGTGTCCTGACAGCAGCCAACACCTCTATCTCCTCCAGGCGCAATGGCCTTGGAAGCCAGGACCACAGTGAGGGTTAAGCACAAGTCTGTGAGAGCAGCTGCACTGCACAGGACTCCAGTGTGGTCTGATGGGGGCAGGTGGTCGTGTTGGGACAAACAGTGAAGACTGAGGAGCGGAGGGAATTTGGAGTGAGGGAGAGGACATGGCTGAGTCCGGCAGCTGGCCTAGGCTGGGGGAGTCTCAGTGCTTCAGAAAGAGCATGTGCACCCCGCGGCTGTGGGAGTGGAAAAAGAAAGGGCTGTACTGACCAGAGCCATCCCCAGAGGGTGCTCAGGAGCCAGGGGGTCCCAGCTGTGGGAGCGTGGCCTGTCTCTCCGTTTGGGTGCTGCCCAGCTGGGCTACACACACACTGCTCTGCATCTGTTGAGAGGTTGCAGCTAGCTGAGATTGCATCACTGCTCTCCGGCCTGGTGACAGAGCAAGACTAGGGCTCAAAAAAAAAAAAAAAAAAAAAAAAAAAAAAAAAAAAAAAAAAAAAAAAGAAAGAAAAAGAAAAAAAGAAAGAAAAAAAAGAAAAGAAAAAAAAGGAAAACTCCTCCTGAGTATTTGATGATATGCAAGATTTTTTTGAATGTGTAAGCTACCATATGTTATTCTGGTTTTGTGGTAAACCATACATACTTTGTTTTTTAGTCACAGGGTCTCATTCTGTTTCCCAGGCTGGAGTGCAGTGGTGTAATTACTGCTCACTGCAGCCTCAACCTCCCAGGCTCAAACAATGCTCCTGCCTCAGCGAATTTTTGTATTTTTAGTAGATATGCCATTTCACCATGTTGGCCAGGATTGTCTCTAACTCCTGACTTCAGGTGATCCACCTGCCTCAGCCTGCCAAAGTGCTGGGACTACAGGTTTGAGCCACCACACCTGGCTATTTGTTCCTCAACTGAATTTCTGTTTGAATTGAAACAATGTAAGATCCTAATTTTGATAGCATTACATATTACATTTTTTACTTTAGTTGCTAGAACCCGGTGCAGTGTTTACTCAACCTCACCCAGCAGTGGTGTGGCCTATGGCCTTCTGGACAGCACTGGGGATGGGAATTAGGGGGCATGTGAGCCCCTGGCTGGCTCAGCAGTATGGTCTGGGCATTTTCCCAGAGGCTTCCTAGCCCCAAGCCTGCTTGTCCACCCCCAGTCTCCTCAACATCGAGAGGCACATTGTCCTGCTGTTTAGAGAATCTTAGTTCTTTAACCACATATTTTCTGGAACTGGATAGCTCCCAGATCCCATCCCCTGTCTCAAAAATTGCTTAAGTCCTACCCTGCCACAGCATTTTGTTAGCCTGTTTTGTTGTTGTTCTTTGTTTGTTTTGAGATACGGTTTCGCTCTTCTTGCACAGCCTGGAGTGCAGTGGCATGACCTCAGCTCACTGCAACCTCCTCCATCTGGGTTCAAGCAATTCTCCTGCCTCAGCCTCCTGAATAGCTGAGATTACAGGCACCTGCCACCACGATCAGCTAAGGTTTTTGTATTTTTAGTAGAGAGGGGGTTTCACCACGTTGGCCAAACTGGTTTCAAACTCTTGACCTCAAGTGATCCACCTGCCTCAGCCTCCCAAAATGCTGGGATTACACGAGTGAGCCACTCACCTGGCCGAGCCTCTTTTGTGATGGTTGTGATTCGTTGGATCTAAGCCCAGTTTTGTTTTTACTCTGACTTGCTGTTTTATAAGCAGATGACCTAGTTTAGACATTTTAAGAGCATTACAGGGATGGGAAATCCCTGCGAAGAATTAGCTGACCAGGCAAGGTGTGTGGTGAGGACATTGCATGGCAGGTGGAAATTTAGGTTATTTGGAATTACTAAGTTACATCAATGGAATTTATGAATGAATTAGCCAAGTGAGTGAATAGATGACTGAGTAAAGAAGACTTACCTCTGGCTGGCTGTGGTGACTCACACCTGTAATCCCAGCCTGACCAACGTGGAGAAATCCTCTCTTTCTCTCTCTCTCTCTCTCTCTCTCTCTCTCTCTCTCTCTCTCTCTCTCTCTCTATATATATATATATATATATATATATATATATATATATATATATATATTTAAAATTAGCTGGGCTTGCTGGTACATTCCTGTGATCCCAGCTACTCGGGAGGCTGAGGCAGGAGAATCACTTGAACCTGTGAACCTGAGAGGCGGAGGTTGTGGTGAGCTGAGGTCACTCCATTGTACTCCCACCTGAGTGACAGGAGCGAAAATTCATCTCAAAAATTAAAAACAAAACAAAACAAAACAAAAAAAACCTGTAATTCTGCAGCCCTCTGCCCTCACCTGGAGTCAGGGTAGGAAGGATGACAGGTGTGGACAGAAGGATGTCACTGCAGGTGCTCACCTGTCTGGGTGGAAACCTCACCTGGACAGGCAATGCAGCCACAGCATGAGGTGCACTGCCCTCCTTCAAGGGCTCCTGAGTCCAGGGCCACACCATAGGCCAACCCGCAGGGAATCCAAAATGGAACATGAGGGATGTTTTGTCACAATTGAGCGATATGTACAGCAGTGCAGGTATCTAACAGAAAACGCAATTCTATGTTTTCGGAGGGTTTGGGGTGTTATTCTTACCGTAATCAATCAATTAATTGATAAAACATCCTAGTTGACATCCTGACCTGTTATAAATATTTGAAAGCACCTTTGTCTAGACATTGGACAATTAGTTGAAAATCCTGGACAGTTAAGCCAGTGATTTATAATATTCGTGGACATTGAGATGCAGGGAAGGGCTGGGCGTGGTGGCTTACACCTGTAATCTAAGAATTTTGGGAGGCTGAGGCAGGTGAATCATCTGAGGTCAGGAGTTTGAGACCAGCCCGGCCAACATGGTGAAACCCCATCTCTACTAAAAACACAAAAACTGGACACATAGTCCCAGCTACTCAGAAGGCTGAGGCAGGAGAATCGCTTGAACCCAGGAGGTGGAGGTTGCAGAATTGAGCTGAGATTGTGCCACTGCACTCCAGCTTGGGTGACAGAGCAAGACTGCATCGCTAAAAAAGAAAAAAAAAAATGTTGGGCATCATGGCTCAGATCTGTAATCTCAGCACTTTGGGAGGCCAAGCTGGGCAGGTCACGAGGTCAGGAGTTCAGCAACCTGGCAAACATGCTGCAACCCCATCTCTACTAAAAATACAAAAATTAGCTGGTGCAGTGGTGAGTCCCTGTAATCCCAGCTACTCAGGGGGCTGAGTCAGGAGAATCATTTGAACTCAGGTGGCGGAGGTTGCAGTGAGCTGAGATCTCACCACTGCACTTCAGCATGGGCAACAGAGCAAGACTCCATCTCAAAAAAAAAAAAAAAAAAAAAAAAAGAAAAGAAAAAAAAAAATCCAGGGAGGGTGTGACTTCTGGAGCTTAGAGAAGGTACACATCCAGAGTTAACATCACTCAAGAATCCAGCGGCTACCTGTCAGCTCCTGCTGTACAGCAAATTATAGACCCCAAGGAGACGAAGACACAAACTGCCACCTTCAGAAACTTTAGTCCGCAAAAAGTCCTCGCACTTCAGAATGTCACATCCTGCCAGTGTTTTCTTTTCTTTTGAGACTTGCTCCTGGTGGTATTGTTAGCCCGGCTGCCCTTCAGGTGGGAGTGCAGCTGGGAGAGATGCATGTTCAAGTCATGAAACACGATTCAAACAATAAAACAGCCACAACACCTGTGAAGGTTTGTTTTGCAGACCCCGACTTAGGCACAGATGAATGAATGCACTCACAACCAGTACAGTGATTTTGAATGGAGTGGGGATGTTTGTTAATTGCTTTTAGAGGATAGTTTTAGCAAACGCGGCCATGACTCCGTGTACCTTCTTACGTTTATTTGGTAAAGATTGAATAACAGAGGCTTTAAGTTAACACATTTGTGGATAATTAACATGCTTGAAAGACTGTTTTGAATGATAAAACTTTTGGTTTTGGGCCCAGAGAAAACACCCTTCACATGTCATTCTCCTTTGACATCCTGCTGAGAGGGTTGTTCAGCACAGGGTTTAGATGAGTGAATAGTTAGAGTAGAGACAAAGGGATGTGGGTAAACAGGCCACTGGGGAAGCTTGATTGTCCCTGTCTTTCACCCTACAACTTAAAATTTTAACATAAAGAACTGGTTGCCTTTAGCACATGCCATTAAAACCTTTCAGCCTTCTGAAAGGTTTGAGACTATAAAGTTCTAACCTTCCCTAATATTTCCCTCCTATTTTGCCAGCCACCCTGAGTAAATCCCAACGCATAGTAAAAACCACATTTGGAATATTTTAGCTGATGGCTGTGTGGAAAATCACTTGCATCCCCAGCGTTCAACTATAAAAAGACAAGTATTTATACTGAAGAGCACAGAATTTTGTGACTATAATAAAAGATAATATGAGAGACTCCTGGCAAAATTTGATGCATGAAAATTCTCATACATAGATTGCAAACAAACATATGTACATGTTCATGGAAGTGCCAGTCACACTTTGGATTTTGTAATCAGGAGGCCGTCATTGGACCCTGTGAACGTGAGAACCTAGTTCCAATTCAGCTACTGCTGACAAAGCTTGGGTCATGTGCTTGTTCACAGCCTCCACTAACCTCATAATCTTGTCTTTTATTTTTATTTTTGAGGTGGAATCTCGCTCTGTTGCCCAGGCTGGAGAGCAGTGGAGCAATCCTGGCTCACTGCAACTTCTGCCTCCCGGGTGTTGAAAATTTGTGCTTTGAATGAAGAGAACCTCACGCCCCCAGACAGGCTTTGTGTGGGCAACGTGGTTTTTTATTCACCTGGGTGCAGTGCGGCTATGGGCGAAAAGGGCCTTAGCAAAAGGCAGTGGGATAGGAGTTGGTTTTACAGGTTTGGGGCATGCAGTGGAAGGTCACAGAGTAAGATCAGTTACAGTGGTGGGGTAGGGGCAAGGAGTGTACATGACCCCAAGTTCAGTTACAGTGGTGGCTGAGGGTGAGGCAGAATAGCAGTTAAGATGGCAGGATGGGTGAGAGGCATTCATGTTATAAGAACAGTTGAGATGGCAGGGTTGAGTTAGGGGCTTGTCTAGGAAGATCTGCTGAGCGATCAGGGACAATGGCAAATGCAGGTGGGGGAGGGGGTGGGAGATGATCAGCTCAGGCAGGCAGGAGTTCAGGCTTGCATATGGAGACCTGACATGCCTGTCTTTTTATATATAGAGAGAAAGAATTAGAGAAGAATATGTGAGCACAGGTTTCTGGGGGTGAGGGTAATGTTTCTTAAGGTTGCTTTGTGTCTGAAATGGGACTGTGGGGGCACATAAAATTTTTTTTTTTTTTTTTTGAGTGGGGGAGACAGGGTGGAAATGGGAACAGGACAGGTGTGCAAAAAAAAAGAAGGTCTGAACAATACGTTGTGCACAATACATTCGGCCTTACGAATGCTTAAGCTGCTGCGGACTTAGAGGCACTGTGTGGTACTGTGGGCCATCCAGAGCAGCATCTGCTGACTTGTGATGGCCTGGATGTGGTTTTGTATGAATTGGGAGACTAAGCAGAAGATACAAGGTCCAAACAGGAGAATAAGAAAGATGGGTATTAAAGGAGTAAGGATTGGGATTAGCTGTGACTCCAGTTAGACAGCATCTAGCCCATCCAGCCAGGTCCAGAATAACCATTTGCCTGATTTGTGCACTTTTGGGCTCTCTTAATTTATTGATGACATTATATATGAGGTTAGGCTGCTTAACATAAAAAACAACATTTTTTCTTGAGGTTTGGACCTGAAAGCCAAGGGAACCAGCAAGGGCTGCTGCCATTACAGGACTTGGTGGGGTAACTGTGTGGAGGGAGAGCTTTTGTTTTCATGGTGTGTGAGGAAGTCTGCAGTATCTATAATCAACCGCTTACTTTAAAGATTAACAAGGTTGTGTTTGAGCAGAGAACAGGAGCCAGATGAAGAGTGAAATTCCAGCTGTAACTGCCTGGAGAAAACATGTAAACCGGCAACTTAAAGAAAAGCAGCGCATGTAAAAGTAAATGAGTGCAGTGAATTTGGGCACAGTAAGGAAATAATAAGAACAGATTTTTTGAGGTGTGATTTAAGCAGTAGGAGCGACGGTTTCAAGCTGGAGAAGGCGAGGGGCTGAAGGTAAGTGTGTGAGGTGTAAAGACAAAACTTTGGAGGTGGTGAGAGCTAAAGGGTAAGTGGGGTGGAGCCTGTGATTTTGAGGGATTCTAAGCACATCAGGGTAGCAGCTGCTGCTGCGCAAGTTGTCATGAGGGCCTGCCCAGGGCTATGAAGTTAAGTTGTCTGGATAAAATGGCTGCAGGCCATGGGCCTGGCTCCTATGTGAGAATCCTGACTGCACAGGCCTGGATTTTAAAAGTATAGAATGAAAAAGTGTTGAGACAGGTTGGGGAGAGCTAGGGAGGGAGCTGATTTTAGAGCTGTTTTTTAAGGAGCAAAAGGAGGAGTGAGGAAAGGATTTAGGATTAATAGGGTTGGATAAGTTTCCTTTAGTTAGTTTATACAATGGCTTAGTTAGAACAGGAAAACCTGGTATCCTGAGGTGAAGTAGCAACCACACCCAGGAAGAAGATAAGCTGTTGTTTGGTGTAGGGAGTTGGGGTTTGGAAAATATACTGTATGCAGTTGGCAGGGAGAGCGTGTGTATGCTGAGAAGGATCATAACAGATGGGAAGAAATTTGCAGTTCGGAAGGGGATATGTGATGCCCCATTTGAGTACAGATGCCAAGAGGCAGGAGGGTGAATTAAAAGGCCATGTTTCAATAGACAGGTGATAACAAGCTTTACTTTCAAAGGCAGTTTTAGGCTGGGATACGGGGGCTAGGAAGGGTAAGGGTGGTTAGGTTCTAAGGGGATGAGGAAGAGTGAGTGACTTGTAGCAATGGATGGGAAGGTGGTATTTTACACCCTAAGCTTAAGGTTGGGGGATGTAAGGGGAGTTATTGAGGAAGGTATGAGTTTTGGGGAGGAGGGTGACAATGAGAAATGGCTGTAGCCCAGGAACAGTCAAGGAGACAGACAATTTCCCTAGGATATCCCAGCCTAACAGGGGAACTGGACAGGTGGGGATGATCAGGAAATAACATGGAAGGGAGTGCTGGCCTGAGTGACACCATACATGGGGAGTTTTGAGAGGCCCAGAGGCCTCGCCATCAATTCCCACAACTGCATGGTGGCCAAGGAGACAGGTCCTTGAAAAGAAGGCAGCATGGGGTGGGTGCCTCCTTGCTGACTAAGAAGGGGATGGACTTGCCCTCCAATGAAGAGTTACCTGAAGTTTGGCATTTGTGATGGTCCAGGGGGCTTCCGAGATGCTCGGGCAGCATCATTCTTTAGCTATGTAGCCAAGGGTTGGAGCCTA
The DNA here is from genome assembly GCF_048565385.1 of Saimiri boliviensis. NCBI lineage: Eukaryota > Metazoa > Chordata > Mammalia > Primates > Cebidae > Saimiri > Saimiri boliviensis. The sequence goes on along the minus strand of NC_133471.1, from coordinate 14,868,865 downwards.
AGGAGCTAGACCTGAGTCAGACAGGACATTTTGTGGGGGCTCCACACAGATGGGGCAGGGCTCAGGAGGAGTCCTGGGCTGTGGGCATTCTTGGCCCAGTGACCAGGTTTCTGACACGTGAAGCAATGTCCGGGGGGTTGGCTGGACGTGCTGCTGTCTGGGTGCTCTGAAGTCTCTGTGAGCCAGTGGCATGGCCGGGGTTTGTCTTACAGAGGAGGCAGCATCTACAGTTTTGAGATGTGCAGCCAGGCAGATTTCTCCCTATTATTGAACACCTTGAAGGTAAGGTTGCCTAATTCCCTTGGTGGTGTTTGAGGGCCAGATTTTAATTTTTGTACCTTTTTGTAATGTTTGGGTTGACTGGGTGATAAAATGCATATTAAGCATTTTTTAGGGGTGAGAGTGGAAGTAAGGGTAACATTTAAGTCACTCCAGGTGAGATTATAGGACTGAGTGAAGTATTGGAGGATCTGATGAAAAAGGAACCTAACCAGTGGTCGATTTGGGAAAGGTCAGATAAAGGGAAGGAATGTTACCCTAACTATGCCTTTGGCTCCAGCTACCTCTGGAATGGGGATTGTCAGGCAGGGGTGCAGGAGGCAGCCACAGGACTAACTGTAAGAGGTGACAGGAGGGGCATAAAGAGGCGGGTTGTGGGCAGGGATGAGGAAGGCTCTGGGGTGGGGTTAGTTCCTGGATGAGGGCTTGGTTCACAGGTGGGAAAAAGAAAGGTTGGAAGCTTGATGGACAGGGATAATTTTGGCTAACCTGCAGAGTAAGGAGGGGCAGATGGAAGCCAAGAGAAGGAGTAGAGATTAGGGAGGGATTGTTGTGTAAAAAAAAAAAAAAAAAAAATGCCTGAACGTAGGGAATTTCAGACCATTTTCCCATGTTGTGATGAAAATTGTATTAATTTCATAAAATAGAGGTTAAAGGTGCCAATTTTTGGCCAGTTGGAGCCATTGTTTAACTTAATTGCCACCATGCAGTGGCCCAGTAAAAAGAACACAGTGTTTACAGAGACATTTGGGTTTTAGGTTAGGGGACAGTTAAAAAGGTTTGAGGTGCTTTAGAACACAGGCCAGTGGAGAGGAGGGATGGACGATTGCCCTTGATTCTGGAAAGACAGCAGAGGCAAGGTGAATAGGCACACAACCTAGCCGCTCAACAGGTGTCCCTCGGTGAGTCTGGGTTAAACCTCATCATTAGTGAACAGTAAAAGTGAGCGTCCTGCATGTTACCTGCCACCAATATCGGCCCTCAGCCTGGTGGGAGAGTGACTAGGGTGAACATCTCCATGATAGTCAAGTCCCTGGGGAACCTGGGTCCCAGGATCCATGACCTACATAAGGTTTTTCTGGTCCTGAACCTCATGGAAGAACGTGGTTTACCTGATTTTCCTTGTGCTTGCAGTGGAAAAACGACAAAACCAAAAGGGGGAGGAAGTGGAAAGGAAAAGATAAAAGAAAGGGAAAGAAAAAAAGACAGACTGCTTACCAAAATAGCCGGTATTGTGTGTGTGGGCTGGTCTGATGACCTGGGTTGGTAGGTTGATCTCTTGAAGAGACCCCCCTCACCAGACAGGCTTTTTTTGAGCAACTTGGTTGTTTGTTCACCTGGGTGCAGGTCGGCTGTGGCCGAAAACAGTGATAGCAAAGGGTAGTGGGATAGGAATTGGTTTTATAGGTTTGGGGTGGGCAGTGGAAAGTTACAGAGTAAGATCAGTTACAGTGGTAGGTAGGGGCAAGGAGTGTACATGACCACAAGTTCAGTTACAGTGGCGGCTGTGGTGAGGCAGAAGAGCAGTTAAGATGACAGGATGGGTGAGGTGTATTCACATTCATAAGAACAGTTGAAATGGCAGGCTTGGGTGAGGGGCTTGTCCAGGGAAGCTCCGCTGTGCACTCAGAGATAATGGCAAATGCGGGGGTGGAGGGACGGGGAAGGGAGCATTGGGGGTGGGCAGGAGAGGATCAGGAGGCAAGCAGGACTTCAGACTTTCAGGCTCCAGGTTTGCATATGGAGACCTGACACCAGGTTCAAGCAATTTCCTGCCTCAGTCTTTCAGCTAGCTGGGATTATAGGTGCCTGCCACCACGCCCAGCTAATTTTTGTGTTTTTAGTAGATACAGGGTTTCTCCATCTTGGCCAGGCTGGTCTTGAACCCCTGACCTCATGATCCACTGCCTCAGTCTTTAAAAGTGCTGGGATTACAGGTGTGAGCCACAGTGCCTGACTGCCTCATAGTCTTTCTCTGAAATACAGGGGTAGAGGTATTTTTCCCAGGGTGGTCCAGGGTCCAGTGAGACAGGTTATCAAGTCTCTCAGCAGAGTAATTTGGATGAGAGGCTCCACAGCTGTCCGCTTTCCACAGTTGCTAAGAGAGATTGTGGATGAGACTGGAAAGTAGCCCAGGTGGGAGAGTGGCCATGTGCAGGGAGGAGGTGACCTAGTGAGGAAGGAGACCCTAGCATCTAAGATCACCTCCCCCTTGACTTCCACACTGTATTTCAATAGAAGTAAAGGTTGGTCGAAAGGGCGCCACCTTATATATATCACAGGCATGGTGTGGGGGAATCTTTCCGGAAGACGTTGTTTTAACTTAAACGAATCTTTCCGGAAGGCGTTGTTTTAACCCACTCAACACCTATGCCATGGACCAAGACCCTTTCCCATGTAGTTTCTAGAACTGTAAACCCAAGACCCTTTTGTGTGTCATATCTGGAGTTGTAAGCCTATGTAACACCAGGCTTCTGATTGTTAGAGGAGCTTAGCCATCAGGTAGTTATGCCTACTTGCTTCAGCGCGCCCTCTGCTGGTGGCCGGGGGCACTTCAGGACCCTCGTGGTCACAATGGCTGGCGGAGGACACGTGCCTTCTGGTGGCGGTCCCGCTGCACCACTTGAAGTCGGAGCACAGAGTTTTCAGCGCCGTCGTTCTGGAAATGCAAACTGACATGGAGTCCACTAGCTAGTGTGTTTCCAAAAAGGAAGAAGGGACAATTAATTGGAAACTATAGGAATAAAATAAACATGGATGCACGTTTTACAAATGACGGAAAAATTCACTCAACGTAGTGAATCTTTGCACTTAAAATTCAAAACCGTCAGAGACATCTTAACCATAGTGACTTTATTTTAAATAAAAGCTTTAGAAAAAGCTAAATCTGGGCAGGGTACAGGGGATATAAGTATAATCCCAGCACTCTGGAAGGCTAAGGTGGGAGGAAACATCAAATTCTTCCTCACAGAGGGTAACTCACTCTTCCACCCTTGAAGTTAACGCATAAAAAGTTAGTTACGGCCGGGCGCGGTGGCTCAAGCCTATAATCCCAGCACTTTGGGAGGCCGAGGCAGGTGGATCATGAGGTCAAGAGATCGAGACCATCCTGGTCAACCTGGTGAAACCCTGTCTCTACTAAAAATACAAAAATTAGCTGGGCATGTGGTGCATGCCTGTAGTCCAAGCTACTCAGGAGGCTGAGGCAGGAAAATTACTTGAACCCAGTAGAAAGAGGTTGCAGTGAGCCAAGATTCATGCCATTGCACTCCAGCCTGGGTAACAAGAGTGAAACTGCTTCTCAAAAAAAAAAAAAAAAAAAAAAAAAAAAAAAAAAAAAAAAAAGATTATCCTGGCTTTTATATTTACTGTCCCAGTTCCAGTATCAGACATTTCTTCAAAGAGTCTGATTCCTTTCAGAATGGTAGGAAAACTTATATCTGTCTGCTTACTGAGTACATTGTGTCTTGTCTCTCAGCAATGCTAGGAAGTATATGTATATATGTCACCTACCTATACACACCTAGTTAGGAAGCTTTTGATGTGGAACTGTATATATCTGTATTAAACTAAACATAAGTTTATGTTGATGTCTTCACCTCTGATCTATTATCACATGAATCTTTCTATCCTTCTCTTGCTAATTTATAACCTCCCACTTCAACAGTGAGGAATCTGGTTCCTACCATCTGTTATTAATATAACTCATTGCTTGATTCCAGATACAGATACCGTGGTTTTACAATTGTTCACCATTATCCCTTTTGGAAAGAACTTTATAAAATGGAATGCAATGATGAAGTATATTTTATTTTCCTTCAGCCTACAGATTCTGTTCATTGTTAAAGAGACTTAGGTCAGCACCATTTTCCCTACACCTTCAGAGTTGTTTCCCACATTTGTGTCTTAGTCCATTTTGTGCTTCTATAACACAATACCTGAGGCAGGGCAATTTGTAAGTAAAGAAGGTTCATTGGCTCACAATGCTGGTGGGTGGAATGTCTGAGATTAGGAAGTTGCATCTGGTGGGGCCACAGTCTTTTTTGCTTCATGGTGGAAAGTGGAAGGGGAGGAAGGGGTGCCCTAGAGATCACAGCAAGAGTGAAAGCACGAGGGAATCCAAGGAAACAAGACTCTTTGACTATCTACTCTTGCAGAAATTAACCCATTTCTGTGAGAGCAGACAGAACTCACCCTCATGGGAGGGCATTAATCTATTCATGAGGGATTGATCTCCATAATCCAAACACCTTCCACTAGGCCCCACCTCCCAACAGTGCCACCTTGGGGGTCAAATTTCAACATGAGTTTTGCAGGGACAAACTACATCCAAACCATTGTAATTTGTAACATAGTTAAATTATTTTTCACATTATGGATTTTGTGCTGGGATACTCCACATCCTAAATAGTATTATTTAATTTGAATGGAGTTTGATTTACCCATTTAGCTGTAAAATTCTGCATTTTTTGACAAATGGATAGTGGCCAGTATATACTATTAAAATATCATATGGAACACTTCAAACCCCCACCCCATGAAACCAATGGCTTCCCATCTGTGTAGTTTCCTTCTCCAGAATCTCATTAAATAAGGTCACACTGTGTGGATTCTCCTCACACTGTCTTCTTCCACTTAACCATGTGCATGAAAGATCACTCATGTCCTCGTGTGAGTTTATAGCTTGTTTCTTTCTATGGCGAAACAATATTACACTGCATAAATGTATTACAATTTGGTTATGCATTTTGGGGACCAAACCTTCCTCTTCTTTGTTCCAGGGTTGGAGGCCTTCAAATTATCTGACAATAGATACATTAATAGGGGAGACAATAGTTGGCTGCTTGTTCCACATGTATCATCGTGTGACAAAATACATCAGAGGGCAGGATGCAGTTTACAAAGAGGTAAAAAATAGCGCAAAGAAAAGAAACAAAACTAGAATCTGATAACTTACAAGGGCTAGAGTTTTCCTATATATATATTTTTTAAACAGGGTCTGGCTCTATGGCCAAGGCTGGCGTTCTCAGCTCACTTCACCCTCTGTCTCCTGGGTACAAGAAAGCCTCCCTCCTCAGCCTCCTTCTTATCTGGGACCACAGGCACACACCATGATGCCCAGCTAATGTTTTTATATTTAGTAGAGACAGGGTTTTGCCGTGTTGCCCAGGCTGGTCTTGAACTCTTGGCCTAACAAAGTGCTGGAATTATAGGCATGTGCCACCATGCCTGGCTGAGTTATAGTTTTTCATTGAAACATAAAATTTCTCTCTGTAGTAACCATCATTTGTGATCACAGATAATCAAAGATTATTCTTGTTTTAAAAATAAGTTTAGTTTTGTTAGATTTTGCCTGATTATTTATGTAAGTGCAGCAAGAACAGGAGCTGACCACAGAGGTGTTTTCAAGTTTCTTTGTGGCAAGTTTTCCTACAGAATCTCAGATTGGACTTTTAAAGGCCTTATTGAGGTTAAAATCCAAGCCCAGAACACACTGTCAAATTTCAGCTGCAGTCCTCATAGCTTTGAGTGAATTCCTCTCTTCTTGAGGCCCCCAAACTATCCCCAAATTCCTGGGCCTGCAAGAAAAGGACCGTTCTTACTAACTTCTAAGGATATGAATCCTATAATCTAGGTATCAGGCTGGCTTTTCTCAGACTGCTTTGTAAGAATTGGGTCCATAAAAATCAACTTTAGTTTCTTAAAATTGCTGGTCATAACTGATCTTAGGTACACTATTTGTAAATATGATATTCCAGTAAAAGCCTTAATAATATAAACAAAGTTTCCAATTATGTCCTGTTCTAAGGTGAACAGATTTTTATTGGACTTCTGATGAAAACTATATTGTCAGGAAAATAAGAGTGTTCAGTAAGAATTTCAAAATTCTGGAGAAATCGGTTGAGGAAAAAGATAAATGCTTTATTTCTATTTAAATAAATGTAATCTAAATTGTTGTGAGTTATATTTAGCTTAAGAGAAAGAGATTTCTTAAATCCAGAAACTATAACATTAAAGAACCAGCAATGCTCAAAAACAAGCTTTAAATTATAATCTATTTTCATCAGTTTATCCAGTGCCAATATCATCAGAAGCCTGTAACCAGAGTACCTGTCATAGTATTTTCTCTGACTCTCAGGTAGTCCTGTGTTCGAGAGAAACATTCTGATCCATAGCTGATTGCAGGAGCTTGTAGGAAAGCATCAGGGTTAAATAATATCTAAATGACAAAGAACATGAAATGACGATAACAAAAGATCTGAGGAGAGTTCACTATACCACAACTGACAAGGATATTAAATTTTGTCAGTGTCATATGACATTTAAAATAATAATTGAAAATATGACTCATAACACTATGCCAGCAAATAGCATGGTTAAGGAGGACATTGATAAATTTCCAGAAATTTTATATAATTTCTGAAAACATAACATTTTGCCAATTCAAATATAACAGAGAGAAGTTTAGATATCTCTTTTTACTTGTGTATTTGGTATAGTTTTTTCTTATAAAAAATACAACCTAGTTTATTTGCATAACTTGCCTTACTTTTTCTGCATACTTTGCATAAAGTTTCTAGTTATTCTATTATTTCTAGTAATTTTATTTATGTATAGATTATATTTTTAACACTTAGTAATCTTTATTTCCCAGAGTAAACTAGGAAGTAGACAATTTAAAATTGTCATATATTAACATTCTATAGTAGATTAGAAAATGTATGAGTATATGATCTCTCAACATCTAGAGTGATGTTTCCTCATAGTACAATTTCTCAGCGTTGTAGACAAAAAAAAATTATTAATATCTTTATTCTCTCCATAAAAATAGGGACAAAACTATATAAAATGGAATTAGTTATGTTCAGTAATTAATGTTTTAGTATTGTATCTTATTTATAAATGTTCTAGATATTTAATGCAAATCTTTTAGTTAGCTTAACTTTAAGCCTAAAAATTACTAAAAGTACTTTGGAAACTATTATTATGCAGATGTACTGTAAGAAATTATTATTGAAATAATGTTTTTTTTAATAAGAAGAACTTAATTAGAATCAATCTATAACCTTTAAGATTTTAAGTATTTAGTAAGTATAATATTAGCTTATTTGAGTAGAACTCAAGAAGAATAGAAATGTATGTTTGTTTTGTATTCAATAGTGATAGCTCTGAAGGCATACTTGTTTTATTATACCAAAAATATTAAATTGATCTTATTTAACTATGTTTTATATAAATTGTGTTAAGTTGAAAAATATTTATATCAGTTTCTACATTTCTAGGAGTTTGGGGAATATTTATGAATAAATGCTTATTTTTTTTTCCAAGCTAAGTTAGAATAGAGCATTTTTAGAGGATTCTATAAATGAATTTTGCATTGTTATCTGGAGTTAAGAAAATATCATATATACATAACATACATGAATAGGCAAAAAACACAAATAGAGATCTCATAGGTTTCATCCTAAAAATTTAGCCATGAATCAGGCATACATATTTTCATGATTAATTTTAGATATCTGGTTGATTGGATTAAGACACATGTAACTGGTAAACCACAGTTTCAATATTTCTATTCATTTGATTACAAGTTCTCATGCATCAAAACTAATTTAAAAAATGACAATTTCTAGGACTTCTGTGGGAGAGTATGGAAGGTCTTTTGAACTTTGTAATACTGTCAACTGAATAATGATGAGGTTGATAAATTTGGAAAGGAGTAATTTTGTTTTTTACATTTTTATTTGTTCTTATTTTTTTGAGAAGGTGTTTCACTCTCGTTGCCCAGGCTTGATTACAATGGTGTGATCTTGGCTCACTGCAAGCTCCACCTCCCGGATTCAAGCAGTTCTCCTGCCTCAGCCTCTCAGTTAGTTGGGACTACAGATGTCTGTCACCAAGTCTGGCTAATGTTTTGTATTTTTAGTAGAGGCAGAGTTTAACCATGTTAGCCAGGCTGGTCTCAAACTCCTGAACTCAGATGATCCACCCACTTTGGCTTTCCAAAATTCTGTGATTACAGACATGAGCACCTGCACCCAGTGAGATATTTACTTCCTGTAAAGGGTTGCAGCCTGCAGGATAGTCTCTTTAATAGACTGGGAAGCATAGACTCCAGCCAGAATCCAATAGCAGACACTTTAAGGGAGAGATAAAGAAAACAGAAATTTATGCTGAGTGGCATGGCCAAATACAAATGTTTAATAAGCTCTAGGAGTAGTCATGAATATTTATGAAAAGCGAAATGAGTTCAATCACAGTTGAGTTTCTTACTTTCTCGTGGGTCCCATGTACAAAAAATGGCAGTGTTACCATGATAACAGGGTAAAGGGTGAAGTTTTCAGCCTTCTGACATCAAAAGGTGAAGCAAAGGATGTGAAAACTTGCTCTGTGCATCCACTGTATACTATCCAGACACTCTCTGTCCTCTCTGTCATGGGTGGTCTCTTATCAGGCAAGAAAGGCAAGGCAGCTTCAGGCAGATGGTTGATATCAGTGGTGGAGTCTTTTGGAGGGGCTGGTTTCTCTTAAATCCTTTGGTTATGTGTCTGTTCAGATTTGTGTCCATCTTTAATTGGGCTGCTTTACGTTTTATTTATTTTATTTTTTTATTTTTTTATTTTTTTTGAGATGGAGTTTTGCTCTTGTTACCCAGGCTGGAGTGCACTGGCACTATCTCAGCTTACCACAACATCCGCCTCCTGGGTTCAGGCAATTCTCTTGCCTCAGCCTTCTGAATAGCTAGGATCACAGGCACGTGCCACCATGCCCAGCTACTTTTTTGTATTTTTAGTAGAGACAGGGTTTCACCATGTTGACCAGGATGATCTCAATCTCTTGACCTTGTGATCCACCCACCTCAGTCTCCTAAAGTACTGAGATTACCAGCTTGAACCACTGCACCCAGCCTGCTTTACTTGGTTTTAAGATATTTTTGTGTATTGAATACAAATTCTTTCTCAGATCTGTATTTTGCAAATAGTTTCTTTCAATATATGGCTTGTGTTTTCATTTCCTTAACAAGATATTTTCCTGAGTATATATACACTTTTAATATTAAAAATATTCACCTCCAGATAAATTTTTATTGCCCACAGACCAGGAGATACCCAGGCGGAGGGGTTGCCAGTGCCTGAGTCACAGCTGGTGCTGCTGTTTTGGCCCCCATGGGGCTGATTCGGCCTGTGCAGCTGCTGTGACCACGCCCTGTTGTGGCAGTTCTCTGTACAAAAGCCACTGGTCTGGGAGCCCTCTTAGCTGGCAATTGGAGCCCTGAGACAGCAGAGTTGCCCATTTATCTGAAATAGCAAGCCAGGCCAGGAGATCCCTAGGCAAAAAATCCGCCAGGAGCCAGCTCCACTGTTTGAGCTGACTCAGTGAGTCCCAGCATGGGAGATCTCAGCGCCTTTTCAACAAGCGACTGGAATGTCGGGTCGTTAAACTTAAAAGAAAAGACTTTGAGTCAAGGAGCCAGGTGATCAGGCTGGGTTGGTCCCAGTCCCCACCCCCAACAATGACAAAAACAAAAGCAGTAATTCGAAACCCTCTGGGTTGAGCCCTTCAAACCAAGCACAGCTGAACCCAGGATGGTCCCACTCGGTGGGGGAGGGGCATTCACCATTACTGAGACTCTCCACCACTACAGAGGCAGGCCGCCATCACCAAGGCAACCATCATTGCTGAGGCAACCTGCCACAACAGAGAGAGCCCACCATAACAGAGGCAGGGCCACCGTTGCCAAGACAGTTCTAACTACACCCATATAAACAGGACTCCAGGGAAGAGCACAGGGCAGCTAGCAGAGCCCACAGCAGCTCCGCTAAGCCTCTGAAGGCAGGCAGTGGCTAGACATGCTGCTATCTGGGCGGGTCAGACAAGAAAGAAAAATCAAAAAAGGCAGTAGTGCAACAGAAACTCATAAAGCCCCAACTCACCGGGACAGAGCACCTGGGAACAAAAATTGCTTTATGAGTTCAGCTGTAGCAGATCTAAACGTACCTGCCCAGCAGCTCTGAATGAATAACGGAGCTCACAGCTCAGGACTTAAGCCCCAATAAAAGATAGACTCTCTCCACAAGTAGCTCCCTGACCTCCATAGATCCAAAGACTCGCCTCATAAAAGAGAGAATGGACTGACATTAGGCAGGCATCCTTCTGGGACAAACATAGTGGAAGAGGAAACTGGCAGCAACCTTACTGTTCTGCAGCTGCTGCAGGTGATCCCCAGGCAAGCAGGGCCTGGAAAGGACCTCAGAAGTCATACAGCAGAGGGACCAGACTGTTAGAAGGAAAGCTTAAAAAAAAAAAAAAAAAAAAAAAAAAAAAAAAAAAAAAACGTAACCAGCATCCAGGAACTAGAAGCTCACTCAGAGACCCAACCTGAAAGACAGTAACTACAAAGACAACAGGTGGATAAACCCACAAAAATGGGAAGAAACCAGTGCAAAAAGGATGAAAACTCCTGAGACCAGAACACCTCTCCTCCTAAAAGGGATCACAACTCCTCAGCAGCAAGAGAACCAGACCAGATGGAGAAGGAGGGTGATGAAATGACAGAATCAGACTTCAGAAGGTGGGTAGTAAGAAACTACAGTGAGCTAAAAGAACATGTTCTAACCCAATGCAAATAAACTAGGAACCTTGAAAAAAGATTGGACGAAATACTAACAAGAATGGATAGCATAGAGAGGAATAAAAATGAATTAATGGAGGTGAAAAACACCATACGAGAACTTCGTGAAGCATGCACAAGCTTCAACAGCTGAATTGACCAAGCAGAAGAAAGGATATCAGAGGTCAAAGATCAACTCAATGAAATAAAAAGAGAAGGCAAGAACAGAAAAAAGAGCACAAAAAGGAATTAACAAAATCTTCAAGAAATGTAGGGCTATGTGAAAAGACCTAATCTACATTTAATAGGTGTACCTGAATGTGATGAAGATAATGAATCCAAGCTTGAAAATACTCTTCAGGATATTATCCAGGAAAACTTCCCCAACGTAGCAAGGCAGACCAATATTCAAATACAGGAAATACAGAGAACACAACAAACATATTCCTCAAGAAGAGCAACCCCAAGGCACATAATCATCAGATTTACCAGGGTTGAAATGAAAGAGAAAATGCTAAGGGCAGTCAGAGAGAAAGGTCGGGTTACCCACAAAGCAAATCCCATTAGACCCACAGCAGATCTCTCAGCAGGAATCCCGCAAGCCAGAAGAGATTGGGGGCCAATATTCAACATCCTTAAAGAAAATAACTTTCTACCCAGAATCTCCTATCCAGCCAAACTAAGATTCATAAGTGAAGGAAAAATAAAATCCTTTGTGAACAAGCAAGCACTCAGAGATTTCATCACCACCAAACCTGCTCTACAAGAACTTCTGAAAGAGGCTCTACACATATAAAGGAATAACCAGTACCAGCCACTCAAAAAAACACACCAAATGGTAAAAGAGCATCAACACAATCAAGAATCTGCATCAACTAACCAACAAAACAGCCAGGTAGCATCAAAATGACAGCATCAAATTCACACATAACAATACTATCCCTAAATGTAAATGGATTAAATGCCCCAATCAAAAGACACAGACGGGCAAATTGGATAAAAAGCCAAAACCCATCAGTGTGCTGTATCCAGGAAACCCATCTTACATGCATGCAAGGATACACAAAGGCTCAAAATAAAGGGATGGAGGAAGATCTACCAAGCAAACGGAGAGGAAAAAAAAAAAAAAAAGGAGTTGCAATTCTCATCTCTGATAAAATAGACTTTAAAGCAACAAACATCAAAAGAGCCAAAGAAAGATATTACATAATGGTAAAAGGATCACTGCAACAAGAAGAGCCAACGATCCTAAATTTATATGCACCCAATACAGGAGCACCGAGATACATAAGGCAAGTTCTTAGTGACTTACAAAGAGACTTAGACTCCCACACAATAATAATGGGAGACTTTAATACCCCATTGTCAATATTAGACAGATCAACCAGACAGAAAATCAAAAAGGATATCCAGGACATGAACTCAGACCTGGAACAAGCAAACCTAATAGACATTTACAGAACTCTCCACCCTAAATCCACAGAATATACATTCTTCTCAGCACCACATCACACCTACTCTAAAATTGACCACATAATTGGCAATAAATCACTCCTCAGCAAATGCAAAAGAACAGAAATCATAACAAACAGTCTCTCAGACCACAGTGCAATCGAGTTAAAACTCAGAATGCAGAAACTATCTCAGAACTGCACAGGTTCATGGAAACTGAAAAACATGCTCTTGAATGTAGACTGGATAAACAATGAAATGAAGGCAGAAATAAAGATGTTCTTTGAAACCAACAAGAACAAAGACACAACATACCAGAATCTCTGGGACACATTGATAGCAGTCTCTAGAGGAAAATATATAGCAATGAGTGCCCACATGAGAAGAAAGGTGAGATCTAAAATTGACACCCTATCATCAAAATTGAAAGAGCTAGAGGAGCAAGATCAAGAAAACTCAAAACCTCGCAGAAGACAGGAAATAACTAAGATCAGAGCAGAACTGAAGGAAATAGAGACACAAAAAACTCCTCAAAAAATCAATAAATCCAGAAGCTGTTTTTTCGGAAAGATCAACAAAATAGACAGAGCACTAGCCAGATTAATTAAAAAGAAAAGAGAGATTAACCAAATTGATGCAATAAAAAACGATAAAGGGGATATCACCAGAGATTCCACAGAAATCCAAACCATCATCAGAGATTATTACAAACAACTCTATGCACATAAACTAGTAAAGTTGGAAGAAATGGATAAATTCCTGGACACCTACATCATCCCAAGCCTAAACCTGGAAAAAGCTGAAACCCTGAATAGACCAATAACAAGGTCTGAAGTCGAGGCAGCAATTAAGAGCCTACCATCCAAAAAAAGCCCAGGTCCAGATGGGTTCACAGCCGAATTCTACCAGACATACAAAGAGGAGCTGATACCATTCCTTTGGAAACTATTCCAGACAATCCAAAAAGAGGGAATCCTTCCCAAATCATTTTATGAGACAAACATCATCTTGATACCAAAACCCGGCAGAGACTCAAAGAGAAAAGAAAATTTCAGGCCAATATCCATGATGAACATAGATGCAAAAATCTTCAATAAGATACCGGCAAAGTGATTGCAACAGCATATCAAAAAGCTCATCCACCGTGATCAAGTAGGATTCATCCCGGGGATGCAAGGCTGATTCAACATATGCAAGTCCGTAAACGTAATTCACCACATCAACAGAACCAAAGACAAAAAACACATGATTATCTCAATTGATGCGGAGAAGGCCTTTGACAAAATTCAACAGCCCTTTATGTTAAAAACCCTCAATAAACTAGATATTGATGGAACATATCTCAAAACAATAAAAGCTATTTACGATAAACCAACAGCCAATATCATACTGAATGGGCAAAAACTGGAAGCATTCCCTTTGAAATCTGGTAGTAGAAAAGGATGCCCTCTCTCACCTCTTCTATTCAATATAGTACTGGAAGTTCTAGCCAGAGTAATTTGGAAAGAAAAATAAATAAAGGGTATTCAAATAGAAAAGGAGGAAATCAAATTGTCTCTATTTGCAGATGACATGATTGTATATCTAGAAGACAACATCATCTCAGCCTAAAATCTCATTACCTGATAAATAACTTCAGCAAAGTCTCAGGATAAAAAATCAACGTTCAAATATCACAAGCATTCCTATACACTACTAACAGACTTAAAGAGAGCCAAATCAAGAACAAACTGCCATTCACAATTGCTAAAAAGAGAATAAAATACATAGGAATACATGGAACATAAAAGACCCTTCAAAGAGAACTACAAGCCACTGCTCAAGGAAATAAGAGAGGACACAAACAGATGGAGAAACATTCCATGTTCACGGTTAGGAAGAATCAACATCGTGAAAATGGCCATACTACCCAAAGTAATTTACAGATTCAATGCTATTTTTTCCATCAAGCTACCAATGACCTTCTTCACAGAACTGGAAAAAAAAAAAAAAAAAAAAAAAAAAAAAAAAAACACCTTAAACTTCATATGGAACCAAAAGAGAGCCTGCATAGCCAAGTCAATTCTAAACAAAAAGAAAAAAGCCGGAGGAATCACATTACTGGACTTCAAATTATACTACAAGGCTACATAATCAAAACAGCATGGCACTGGTACCAAAACAGATATAGACCAATGGAACAAAACAGAAGCCTCAGAGGAAATACAACGTACCAACAACCATCTGATCTTCGACAAACCTGACAAAAACTAGCAATAGGGAAATAATTTCCTGTTTAATAAATGGTGTTGGGAAAACTGGCTAGCCATGTGCAGAAAGCAGAAACAGGATCCCTTCGTGACAACTTACACCAAAATTAACTCCAGATGGATTGAAGACTTAAACATCAGACCTAACACCATAAAAATTCTAAAAGAAAATCTAGGTAAAACCATTTAGGACATGGGCGTAGCCAAGGTGTTTCATGACCAAAACACCAAAAGAAATGACAACAAAAGCCAAAATAGACAAATGAGACCTAATCAAACTCCACAGCTTCTGCACGGCAGAAGAAACCATCAGTAGAGTGAATTGGCAACCAACAGAATGGGAAAAAAATTTTGCCGTCTACCCATCTGACAAGGGGCTGATATCCAGAATCTACAAAGAACTAAAACAGATCTACAAGAAAAAAACAAGCAAGCCCATTCAGAAATGGGCGAAGGATTATGAACAGGTACTTTACAAAAGAAGACATACAGGAGGTCAACAAACATATGAAAAAATGCTCATCATCACTGGTCACTAGAGAAATGCAAATCAAAACCACATTGAGATAGCATCCCACACCAGTTAGAATGGCGATCATTAGAAAATCTGGAATCAACAGATGCTCGATAGGATGTGGAGAAATAGGAACACTTTTACACTGTTGGGAATGTAAATTAATTCAACCATTGTGGAAGACAGTGTGTCAATTCCTCAAGGACCTAAAAATAGAAATCTTATTTGACCCAGCAATTCCATTACTGGGTATATATCTAAAGAATTAGAAATCATTCTACTATAAGGACACATGCACACGAATGTTCATTGCAGCACTGTTTACAATAGCAAAGGCTTGGAACCAACCCTAATGCCCAATGATGATACACTGGATAGGGAAAATGTGGTACATATACACCATGGAATATTATGCAGCCATCAAAAACGATAAGTTAACGTCCTTTGTAGGGACATGGATGAACCTGGAAACCATCATTCTCAGGAAACTGACACAAGAGCAGAAAATCAAACACTGCATATTCTCACTCATAGGTGGGTGTTGAACAATGAGAACACATGGACCCAGGGAGGGGAGCCCTACACACTAGTGTCCATTGGGGGAAATGGGGGAGGGACAGTGGGGTGGGGAGGTGGGAAGAGATAGCATGGGCAGAAATGACAGATACAGGCAAGGGGATGGAAGGCAGAAAACCACACTACCGTGTGTGTACCAATGCAACAGTCTTGCATGTTCTTCACATGTACCCCAAAACCTAAAATTTAATTAAAAAACTAAAGTGAACTAAGTAGGCATATTAAAATAAAATTTAAAAAATCACCTAATTCTTTCTTTGGTGTGTATTGACAGTTTGTATTGTTTCTTAAAATTCATTACCGAACCCAAGAGCAGATAGCTTTAATTCTATGTTTTCTTCTAGAAATTGTATAGCTTTGAATTTTTAGTGTAATGATGATTTTGGATGATTACTTGAATAAGTTGCAAAATTTTCATCTACATTTATTTTATTTCCTATGGTTTCCAATGAATTGTTCCTTCACATATTTTGGGAAAGAAACATGATAGTGGGCTCTGTTAGAGTCAGTAGATAGCTAGACCTGAACATGATGGGAAGGCTCACCTGAAGGGCCTATCAAAAATTTATATGTTAGTAGCATCTCTAATGCTGGAGTGGATGGGCTTTAGTCAGTTGTGGTTCAGAGGCAAAAGAGGTATCTATGCAGAAAGAAACACCCTAGAACTCCTCTTAGGATGTTTCAATCATCATTCACTCTACAGTTAAAATGTCAGAAAATTGCCAGCTACATGCTGATAAGAAGGACAAAGGGGACATTTTTAAAAGAAACCTGGGGACGATTTATCTTCTCAGATTAGGTCAAGGAAGGGCATCCAAAAGACATAGGAAGGCACAGGAGGTACAGACGTGACTGCTGCCGGGCCTTTCTGGGAGGTGAGAAGGAGCCAGCCACAGCAGTGGATTTGGATTGATAACCACACATGTGTCTTAACCAACAGTAAGGAGGTTCCACGAGCCAAAGAGAGGCATGTCGGGGACCTAAGGTAGGAGCAGAAAAAAACAGACAGAACAGGTGGAGAGTTGAGACAGAGGCAGGGATGTGAAAAAGTACATAATAAAATTCCCTACACAAGACTCTTGGGCTGTTTTTCTGCAGCCAGTATGCTCCTCCCTTGGGGTCTCCTTATGTTTTCTATAAGAAGGTCTTTACCTTGCATTTCTTTTCTTCTCTTTTCTTTCTTTCTTTTCTTTTCTTTTTTTTTTTTTTTTTTTTTTTTTGAGATGGAGTTTTGCTGTTGTTACTGAGACTGGAGTGCACTGGCATTATCTGGGCTCACTGCAACCTCTGCCTCCTGGGTTCAAGCAATTCTCCTGCCTCAGCCTCCTGAGTAGCTGGGACTACAGCCGAGCACCGCCATGCCCAGCTAATTTCTCTATTTTTAGTAGAGACAGGATTTCATCATGTTGAACAGGATGGTCTTGATCTCTTGACCTCATGATCCTCCCGTCTCGGCCTCCCGAAGTGCTGGGATTATAGGCATGAACCACCGCGCCCAGCCTGTATTTATTTTCAATAAAGTTATCTGCCATCTTTGTACTGCCTCTTGGTTAAAATCTTTCTTTCAAGTTAGGCCAGAACTGGGACATCAGCTCTTTCCAGTAATAGCTCTGTTTCAGTTTGAATTTTTAGAACTGTGGATGTTGAATAAACTGGCTTTCTGACTTTAAGTGTTGCAGAAGGAGGCCAGTAGGGGGCACCAGCCATCACACTGGGAGCAATAGGGCCCTGCAGTGTCCCAGCTGCCTGCAGGAGATGTGTTGCCACAACACTGAGCAAGAGGGTTCTGCAGTGCCCCCAGCTGGCAGCAGTGTAGCTCGTGGGCATGCCACCACTACACTGTGTGCAGGAGGGTCCTACAGTGTCCGAAGCAGCCAGCAGGGTGCTTGCCGCCAGTACACTATGAGCAAGATGGCCCTGCAGTGTCCCAGCTGCCAGCAGGACCACTACACTGTGAGCCAGAGGGCCCTACAGTGTGCCGAGCAGCCAACAGGGGGCACGTGAATGCAACACCACGAGCAAGAGGACTCTGCACTGCTCTAGTTCCCATCACAGGAGTGCTGCCAGGACACTGTGGGCAAGATGGCCATGCAGTGTCCCAGCTGCCAGCAGGCCACTACACTGTGAGCCAGAGGGCCTTACAGTGAGCCAAGCAGGCAACAGGGGGTGCACGAATACCATACCACGAACAAGAGGACCCTGCAGTGCTCTAGTTCCCATCATGGGAGTGCTGCCAGGACACTACGGGCAAGAGGGTCTTGCAGTTCCCCAGGAGCCAGCAGGGACTGTGCCCCCAGTACACCACGAGTAAGAGTGCCCAGCAGAACAGCACCGTGAGCAAGAGGATGTAGCATTGCCCTGTTTGCCAGCAGTGGGCATATTGCCACTACACTGAGCAAGAGGGCCCTGCAGTGCTCCAGCAGCCAGCAGGTGATGCTGGTCACTACACTGTAAGAGGGCCCTGCAGTGGCCCTAGCAGCCAGAAGGGGGCACGGGCACAGCATCGTGAGGAAGAAGGCCCTGCAGTGCAGGCCCTCAGCAGAGGGTGCCCACACCCGCCTTTCTGATTCCTGAGGCTCCGCCACCAGTGTGCATCATGTCACACCACCACCCACCATGATACATTGTGTCACGGTGGTCTGCAGAGTTGCATTCTCCTCTGTGTAGAACTGGGGGGCATTGCGAAGGTGGAGCTGTGTCCTCCTCAGTACAGACCCTGGGGCGGAATTCTTACTGCAAGAGGGCCTTGCAGTGTCTCTAGCTGCTATCAGGAGGCTTGGGCACAGCATCGTGATGAAGAGGTCCCCCACTGCCTGGCCACCAGCAGGCGGCGCGCGAGCCTGCCTTTACAGTTGGCATCAGGGCGCCGGCGTGCTTTGCGTCATGGTGATCTGTGGAGTTACATTCTCCTCAGTACAGACCTCTGGGGCACCGTGAGGGTGGAGCTGTGTCCTTCATGACACAGATGTAGTAGACACAGCATCAGTTAGGGACAACTCTGGGTGGTGTCCATGGTGAGTAAAATCCTTCCTGTTTGCATTCCTGACTGCTTGGGGTCAGAGAATAGTAAGAAGAGCTCTGTGTGGGAAACTAGACAAGAAAAGCCCCTCTGAACCCTGTGCACCTAGGTTCTCCCCACCCAGAGCCAGGCAGCTTCAGTGTGAGGTGCTCACCACAGCCTCAGAAGACAAACAGAGCATTCCTAAGGCAGATATGACCTCTGAAATATGAATACAATAACCCCAGTGAACAGGTAGAAAACACCTAATGCTAATGCAAGGCCTTAGTCCAAAAATGTTACTATAAAATCAACACTACTGATGCGGCCTTGCCAGTACAGCAGTATTAATAATCAACACTGACGTATCAGTGCAAACATAGAAACTAACAAATGGTTAGGGTTTAGGGTGAGGATTAGGACTAGCGGATAGGGTTAGAATTAGGGGTAACCAGTTAGGGGGTAGGATATAGGGGTTAGAAAAATTTTCGGCCAAATAAATTTAAACAGTTTGTTTGAGCAAAGGAATGATTCATGAATCATGCCTGAAGCACAAGAACCAAAAACAGGGCTTGGGGTTTTGAGCTCTTAGCGGTGGCAGCTAAGTGAGGTTTCTCATTGGCTCCAGCTGGGCAACCGCCAATTGTGGGGATAGTTCCCTCAGCGTCAATAGTCATACAGCCAACTGGCAGCTGGGATTTTTGTCATTGACTGGTTGGTTTGTTAATGTATTTTTTAAGTCAGTTTACATGCCCCAAAGTTGGGTTTCCATTTGCTTAGGCAAGACCTCAGGCTAATGGCTTCCTCCTTTTTTGCTTTAACATGTCAACACCATAATTCATTTTCATTTTACTTTCTTGGCATTAATAGAAGTAAGTTTACATTTTTGTTGTCATTCAGAAAGTCGGTTTAATTGGCAATCTATTTGTGATGGCACATAAAATAATGTTTGTTAATTATTAGCATCTTAGAGTAGATGAAATATGTTGACTATTAAGCTTTGTTACTAAACAATAACGGGAGTTCAGTTGCTTTTTTTTTCTCTAAGGCTTTAACCATTTTAAATACACTCAAGCATCTCCTAACAATGTGGATAATTTCTGAAAAATGTGTCCTTAGTGACTTCATCTTTGTGCAAACATCATCGAGTGTCCTTATAAAACCTGGACAGTGTCACCCACTTCACAAGTAAGTGATAATGTATAGCTTCTTGCTTTCAGGCTACATTCCTGTATATCTCATCTCTGTACTGAATGCTGTAGTCAAGTGTCACACCATGATGATTGTGGATTGTGATCCCAAAATATCTGAGTCAGGTCTCAGTCAAGAAGAATGCTTATTTCGCCAAGGTTAAGGACATGCCCATGACACAGCCTCAGGAGGTCCTGACAACATGGGCCCAAGGTGTTTGGGATAGAGCTTGCTTTCATATATTTTAGAGAGACATGAGACACCAATCAATATGTGTAAGATGTAAAGTAATTTGGTTCAGTGAGGTGGAACAACTAGAAGTAGGAAGGCAGGGTGAGGGGTGGTTCTAGGTCAGAAGTAGATAAAGCAAAAGTTACATTTCTTCGAATTTTTTGATCAGCCTTCCACTGAATACAATTTAGTCTGGTTCAGTTAATTTGCATTTTTACATATACAGTAGGGCAGAGGAATGGTGTGATCTTGACCCACCACACCCACGTCCTCCCTGATTTAAATGATTATCCTGCTGCATCCTCCCTGGTAGGTGGGATTACAGGCATGCCCCATGCCTAAAATACATAAAAATCATTTTTGTATTTTTAGTAGAGACGGGTTTTTTTTTCCGTGTTTGTCCGGTGGGTCTCAAGCTCCCGACCTCAGGTGATCCACCTGCTTTGGCCTCTCAAAGTGTTGAGATTACAGGCGTGAGCTACTGTGCGTGGTCGGGAAGCTTATTTTGATTCTGATATTGTCAACTGTATTTCAGGTATAACTTGTTTTCCTTGGAGCGTTAAATACTGCATTGGTATTGTATTACACAAATAAAACACAGATCCCTTTTTACCATATTCATTGCTAGTGATATTGACAACTAAATTTAGATACATTCCAGAGTCTGGGCTTCCAGTAATTCTTAGTGATCCTCTAATGGTAAATTACTTTTTCTCACAAGACACAGTGACATTGATTGTCCTGCCACTTTTGTTTCTCTAGTTTCATTGATTTCTTCAAAGCATGTTTGGGGAATACCTTTGACTATCCCTTTAAACTTTTCAGTAATAGAAAGCATCGTCATGAAACATTGAATAATTGTGGTCGACAATTTCCTTTACAGTCTTCCTTTGAATATTTTTTCCAATGGCAAATATTTGCTTTTGTTGTATTGTAGCTAAATGTAATGCTGGGAAACAAAACAAAGACAAGCATTTATTATAATAAGTGATTCAGTCACAATCAATTGTTATTTTAATTTTTTTAAAGTTATACTTTTGAAAACATCCTGCTATAAATTGAAATAGTCTCCAAAATCTGAATGCTTTCCTTGGTTCTAAGGTGACCAGATTTCCTAGAAAGTGAACCACACCACAAGGAAAACGATATGATAAATATGTTTACATGGATGTGTTATTTTAACATAAATCTTGTAAAATAGGCATTTCATTGAAAGTATATATGTTTACATAAATTACTTTGTAGCATCAGGAATGCTCTTGTTTTGAAAAGTAGTGGTTAGTGTCAATTACTACTTATTATTAGTACAAATAAGTAAGCAGATATTTGAAAAAAATTGCAATTTTTAAATGAATGTTTTATTTAAAATCAGTTTTAGATTCAGACTGAAATCGGGAGGAAAATGCAGATTTCCTGTGTAGACTCTAACTAGTTTCCCCTCGTATTAACACATCAACATGTATCAGATACGTTATTACCTTTTTTTTTTTTTTTTTTTGAGATGGAGTCTTGCTCTGTAACCCAGGTTGGAGTGCAATGGCACGACACTGGCTCATTGCACCCTATACGTCCCATATTTAAGTGATTCTCCTGCTTCAGCCTCCCAAGTAGCTGGGATTGCAGGTACCCACCAGCACTCTTGGCTAATTTTTTTTTGTATTTTTAGCAGAGATGCGGTTTTGCCATGTTGGCCATGCTGTTCTGGAACGTCTAACCTCAGATTATTTACCCATCTAAGCCTCCTAAAGCTCTGGGATGACAGACATGAACCAACGTGCCCAGCCTACTATCAGTATATTTGCTTTTGCTAGGTATCTGTTCAGATATTTACCCAGTTTTAAAATCACATATGTATTTGTGTAAATATCTTTTCACATCTCTCTTTTCTTTTTGGACATGTCCTTAACCTCTCTCTCACATCTCTCTATTCTTTTCTGAACACAGTTTGCATAGTAGAATACTTAGTTTTATAAAGTCTGTGTTATCGATATTTTCAGGAATTGGCATTTGAAGTCAACACCAAACTCAATGTCATGAGATTTTCTTTTAGCTTTTTTTTAATAGTTTTGCATTTAAAATTACAGTTTCTCGACTATTTTGAGTAGGTTTTTGTTTTTCTTAATTTGTGTATATATTCATTTTATTCCACATGGCTTCCCAAGTCTTCCATTACTGTCTTTGGGAAGTAATGGCTACCGTGGGCTTCATTTTGGTTTGAATTTTTAAAATTATTACACTGAGTAAACACAATATTGCATTTTATAGGTATTTCAGGACAGCCAGATGGGGCTGCACGTCCACCTAGAAACTGAGCAAGAGTGTCTGTGCTGAGCTCTGGCATCATCAGAGGTTGCACAAACCCACCCCTGACCAACTTTTCTCTGAGGTGCCAGAAGCAGCAAGGAGCTTTATCTTCCTCAGGGCAGCATGAAGGTCACGTCAACTTGGTGGTGTTCACTGGTGAGTAAAAAACTTCCTGTACAAAGCCCTGAGTGCAGAGGAGAGTCTTTAGAGAGTGAGTACTCAGCAGAGAAAGGAATACAGCTAGAAAAACGAAACCCCCAAATCCACTTTTGACTACACTCTGATATTGTCAGTGTCCAAGACACAGTGGCTGCTAATAAATATTCTCACAGTGGTCTCTAATATAGTAATCACACCATGCCCTAACACCAATATAATATTCACACCATGCCATAACACTAATATATCGGCACAGTAGCTTCTAATACTAGTAGATACAGTAGTGTCTACTAAGTGGACTCTGTTGACATTGAGACTTTTATAAGGATTTCACAGCTTTGGTTGAACTATAGCCTCTATAATGGATTTTGATGAGGTCTTTCTTTTCCTGGCATGGTACTGATATGGTTGTTTTAAAAAGTAGTTTGCTTTCCAATAATGTCATACTTCTAGGAATCTTCCAATAGTAGTACATAGTATAACCTGTTTCTTCTCTTAGATTTTGCAGCAATTGTAGCTGTACCAGAGTTACAATGTCCCAGAAAATACTTCAGTATATTTTACCCAAAGTACACTCTTCCAGGTAGCCACCACATAACTCCTAGATCAGGAAATCAGCACAGTTCCTACATGATAATTCAGTCTACAAACTCCTTTTACTTTTACCTTCTGCACCACCTGGGACTATGATGTGTTTTTTCATGTTTTGATCCAGTTTTCTTTTCCTGGCACTGTTCCCCAGACTTTCCTGCATATTTGTCACCTTGACACATTTAAAGAACAAATACATTTTTGTTTGAACACCTGTCTTCAGTTCTTTGGGGTATATGCCAAAGAATGGAAACATTGAGTCATATGGCAAATCTATTTGTAACTGTTTGAAGAAACACCAAATGATTTTACACATTTGATAGTAAATGTGGAGTGCAGTGGCCTGATAACTGCTCACTGTAACCTCTGCCTCCTGAGTTCAAGCAATTCTCCTGTCTCAGCCTCCCAAGTAGCTGGGATTACAGGTGCCTGTTGCCATGCCTGACTAATTTTCATGTTGTTAGTAGATATGGGGTTTCACCATGTTGGGCAAGATGGTCTCGAACTCCTGACCTCAACTGATCTGTCTGCTTCAGCCTACCAAAATGTTGGAATTACAAGCATGAGCTACCATGTCTGGCCTTTCTTTTTTGAGACAGGATCTTGTGCTATCTCCCAGGCTGGAGTGCAGTGGTGTGATCTCAGCTTACTGCAACCTCCACATTCTGGGATCAAGCAATCATCCTGTCTCAGCCTCCCAAGTAGCTGTGACTACAGGTGTGTGACACCATGCCTGGCTAATTTTTGTATTTTTAGTTGAGACGGGGTTTTGCTATGTCATCCTGGCTGGTCTTGAACTCCTGGACTCATGTGATCCACCTGTCTTGGCCTCCCAATGTGCTGTGATTATAGGCATTAGCTACTGTGCCCAGACTATTTTTCACTTGTGAGTAAATATGAAACTATGTTAAAAATAAGCTGCATAATTTTATATTTGCATATGGTATTTAAGGATGGTGATTTCTCTCTGATCTTGCTCACACTTGTTATTTTATATTTCTTTGGATTATAACCTTTTGAGTGTGTGTTAGAGGAGTTTATCATTGTGGTTTCCATGTAGATTGCCATAATGATAATTATACTAATCATCCTGTTATGTGCTTGTTTTCCATTTGCATGTCATATTGTAGAAATGTGTGTTCAACTGTTTTTAGATTTGGTAATTTGGTTGCTTTTGTTGTTGAGTCAGACAAATTATACACTGTGGTTAACAGACTGTTGTTAGATGTATAATGCACTGTGTGTTGCCTTATCACTTTCTTTTTTTTAAAATTTGAGATGGAGTCTTGCTCTTTTGCCAAGGCTAGGGTGCAGTGGTGCGATCTCGGCTCACTGCAACTTCCTACTCTTGGGTTCACATGACTCTTGTGTCTCACCTTTCGAGTAGCTGAGATTACAGGCTCCTGTTAACATGCCCAGCTAATTTTTTGTAATTTTTTTTTTTTCTTTTGGAGACAGAGTCTTGCTCTGACACACAGGCCTGGAGGGTAGTAGAGCAATCTTGGCTTACAGCAACTTCCACCTCCTGAGTTCAAGTGATTCCTGTGCCTCAGGTGGGTGCCACCACACCCAGCTAATTTTTGTATTTTCAGTAGAGATGAGGTTTCTCCATGTTGGTAAGGCTGGTCTTGAACTCCCAGTGAGGTACGTGCTCGTCTTAGTCTCCCAAAGTGCTGGATTATAGGCGTGAGCCACTACCCTCCTCCAATCCCAGGCATTTTGGTTTTCTTTCTTTCTTTCTTTCTTTCTTTCTTTTTTTTTTTTTTTTTTTTTTTTTGAGGTGGGATCTTGCCTCTGTTGGCTAGGCTGGAGTACAGTGGCCTGATGTCAGCTCACGGGAACCTCAGTCTCTTGGGTTCAAGCAATTCTCCTGCCTCAGCCTCCGAAGTAGCTGGGATTACAGGTGCATGCCACCTCACCCGGTTACTTTTAATATTTTTAGTAGAGACCAGGTTTTGCTACGTTGGTCAAGGTGGTCTTTAACTGCTGATCTCAAGCGATCCTTCTGCTTCCACCTCTCAAAGTGCTCG
This sequence comes from Saimiri boliviensis, assembly GCF_048565385.1. Classification (NCBI taxonomy): domain Eukaryota; kingdom Metazoa; phylum Chordata; class Mammalia; order Primates; family Cebidae; genus Saimiri; species Saimiri boliviensis. The sequence continues at coordinate 14,843,679 of NC_133471.1, read as the reverse complement.
TGTGACTCACCACGTCTGGCCTTTCCTTTTTGAGATGAGGTCTTGTGCTTTCTCCTAGGTTGAAATGCAGTGGTGTGATATCAGCTTACGGCAGCCTCCACATACTATGCTCAAGCAATTTTCCTGTCTCAGCCTTCCATGTAACTGGGACTACAGCTGTGTGCCACCATGCCAGGCTAATTTTTGTGTTTCTAGTAGAGATTGGGTTTTGGTGTGTCATCCTGGCTAGTTTTTAACTACCAGACTCATGTGATCCACCTGTCTTGGTCTCCCAGTGTGCTGTGATTATAGGCATTAGCTATCCTGCCTGGCATATTTTTACCTTTTTGAGGAAACAACAAACTATGTTAAAAATAAGCTGCACTAGAGAAATGCAAATGAAAACTACACTGAGATATCATCTCACGCCAGTTAGAATGGCAATCATTAAAAAATCTAGAGATGACAGATGCTGGAAAGGATGTGGATAAATGGAACACTTTTACACTATTGGTCTGAGTGTAAATTAGTATGCACACTAATGTTCATTGCAGGACTGTTTACACTAGCAAAGATTTGGAACCAACCCAAATGCCCATCAACGATAGACTGGACAGGAAAAGAGTGACACATATACACCATGGAATACTATGCAGCCATAGAAAACGATGAATTCATGTCCTTTGTAGGGACACAGATGAACCTGGAAACCATCAGTCTCGGCGAACTGACAGAAGAACAGAAAATCAAACCCCGCATGTTCTCACTCATAGGCGGTTGTTGAACAGTGAGAACACATGGAAAAAGGGAGGGGAGCATCACACACTGGTGTCTGTGGAGGGCATGTAGTGGAAGTTGGGGAGGGATATCATGGAGAGAAATGCCAGATATAGGTGATGGGGAGAAAGGCAACAAACCACATTGCCAAGTATGTAACTATGCAACAATCTTGTATATTCTTCAAATGTACCCCAAAACCTAAAACACAGTAACATACATATTTTTTAAAAAATGGCTGCACTATTTTATATTCCCCATACGGTATTTAAGGATGGCGATTTATTTCAGACCTTGCTAGAACTTGTTATTTTACATTTCTTTGGATTATAGCCTTTCTAGTGTGTGTTAAAGGTATATGTCATTGTGGTTTTGGTGTAGGTGGTCATAATGGTGAAGATACTGATCATCTTGTTATGTACTTGATGTCTGTTTGCATATCTTCTTAGTGAAGTGTGTGTTTAAACGTGTCTCTATTTTCTTTTGGAGACAAAGTCTTGCACTGTTGTCCAGGTTGGAGTGTAGTGGGGCAATCTCATTTCACTGTAACCTTTGTTTCTTGGATTCAAACAAGTTTCCTGCCTCAGCCCCCTAAAGTAGTTGACAGCCTTACACTACCATGGCTAATTAATTATTTGTATTTTTTTTCTCTTTGAGACAGAGTATAGCTCTGTTGCCAAAGCTGGAGAGCATTAGCACAATCTGTGCTCACTGCAACCTGTACTTAGGATGGTTAGGCTCAGGGTTAGGGTTAGGGATTAGGGGTTAGGGGTTAGGGCTTAGGGGTTAGAGTTTAGGGGTGTGTGGCATGGCATCCTGGTGCCAGCGTGCATCTTTCCTGAAACACCAGAACAAAAAATAGGGCTTGGAGATTCAAGCTCTTAGTGGTGACAGCTAAGTGAGGTTTCTCATTTGCTCCAGTTGGGCAACCACTAGTTGTGGGGATGGTTTCCTCAGCGTCAAGTCATACAGCGAACAGGCAGCTGGGATTTTTGTCATTGACTGTTTGGTTTGTTAATGTTTTTAAGTCAGTTTACATGCCTCAAAGTTGGGTTTTCATTTGCTTAGGCAAGACCTCAGGCTAACGGCTTCCTCCTTTTTTGCTTTAACATGTCAAAACCATAATTCATTTTCATTTTACTTTCTTGGCATTAATAGAAGTAAGTTTACATTTTTGTTGTCATTCACAAAGTTGTTTTAATTGACAACCTATTTGTGATGGTGCATAAAATAATGTTTCTTAATTATTAGCACCTTAGATTAGATGAAATATGTTAACTATTAAACTTTATTATTAAACAATAACGGGAGTTCAGTGAGTGTCCTTGTAAAACCTGGATTGTGTTGCCCACTTCACACGTAAGTGATAAGGTATAGCTTCTTGCTCTCAGGCTACATTCCTGTATATCTCATCTCTGTACTGAATGCTGTAGTCAAATGTCACACCATGATGATTGTGGATTGTGATCCCAAAATATCTGAGTCAGGTCTCAGTCAAGAAGAATGCTTATTTCGCCAAGGTTAAGGACATGCCCATGACACAGCCTCAGGAGTTCCTGACAAAATGGGCCCAAGGTGGTCAGGGTAGAGCTTGCTTTTATATATTTTAGAGAGACATGAGACATCAATCAATATTTGTAAAATGTAAAGTCATTTGGTTCAGTGAGGTGAAACAACTAGAAGTAGGAAGGCGGGTTGGGGGGTGGTTCTAGGACAGAAGTAGATAAAACAAAAGTTGCATTCTTTTGAATTTTTTGATCAGCCTTCCACTGAATACAATTTAGTCTGGTTCAGTGAACTTGCATTTTTACATATACAATAGGGCAGAGGAATGGTGTGATCTTGGCCCACCACACCCCCCTCCTCCCTGGTTTAAGCGATTGTCTTGTTGCATCCTTCCCAGTAGCTGGGATTACAGGAATGCACCACCAAACCTGGGTATTTTTTGTATTTTTAGTAGAGATGGGTTTTCTCCATGTTTGTCAGGCAGCTCTCGAGCTCTCGAACTCAGATGATCCACCTGCTTTGGCCTCTCAAAGTGTTGGGATTACAGATGTGAGCCACCATGCCTTGTCAGGAAGTTTATTTGATTGTAATATGGTCAACTTTATTTCAGGTATAACTTGTTTTCTTTGGAGCATTGAATACTGCATTGGTATTGTATTACACAAATAAAACACAGATGATTTTTTATCATATTCATTGCTAGTGATATTAACAACTAAATGTAGATCCATTCCAGAATCCGGGCTAGTACTAATTCTTAGTGATCCTCTAAAGCTAAATTACTTTTTCTCAAAAGACACAGTGACACCTAGAGTCATACTGACTGTCCTGCCACTTTTGTTTCTCTAGTTTTATCAGTTTAACTCTGTAATTTGAATGCACACATTGACAACCATTCTGTTAGATAGCTCCATCTTCGTTTTAGAGCCAGAGATTTCTCATTACAGCATATACTCCCATTCACTCTGGAATGTCCAAACACAGCTCCTAGAACAATCATGTTTCCAATTCGCTGAATATAAACATAGATACAACTCCTAAAAGTGGGTGAACACACAGTAGAGCAGTTTGAAACATACGTTTCTTCTCTGTTTTAGTCCCAGTATTACTGCTATTTCTTATATGCCAGCATTTGGCTGGAAATGTCTGTTTTAGATTCTCCACAGAAAGGGTATCTGAACTGCTGCAAATACGCATCAGTTTAATTCTCTAAGTTGAAGGCACACATTGAAAATCATTCTGTAAGATAGCTTCATTTTCATTTTAATGCCAAATATTTCTCATTACAGCATATACTCTTGAATGTTAAAACGCAGTTCCTAGAAGAATCTTGTTCATAACCAGCTGAATCTAAACATAGATGCAACTTTTTAAGGTGAATGGACACACAGCAGAGCAGTTTGAAAGAAACGTTTCTTCTGTGTTTTAGACACAGTCTCACTGCTAATTATATGCCTGGATTTGGCTAAAAATATGGGTTGTCAGATTCTCTACAGAAAGGGCTTCTGAACTGCTGCATACACATCAGTGTAACTCTGTAAGGTGAATGCACACATTACCAACCATTCTGTTACATTGCTACATTTTTGTTTTAAAGCCAGATATTTCTCATTACAGCATACACTAACATTCACTCTGGAATGTCAAAAAGCAGCTCCTAGAAGAAACTTGTTTCTGATCGCTGTTCTAAAGATAGATGAAACACCCTAAGGTGAAGGAACACACAGCAGAGCAGGTTGAAAGATACGTTTCTTCTGTGTTTTGGACACAGTCTTACTGCTAATTCTCATATCAATGGATTTGGCTGGAAAAAGCTGTTTTTTGATTCTCCAAAAAAAAGGGTTTCTGGACTGCTGCATACACACATCAGTGTAACTCTGTAAGGTGAATGCACACATTGACAACCATTCTGCTTGATAGCTCCGTTTTAGTTTTAGAGCCAGATATTTCTCATTATAGCATATACTCTCATTCACACTGAAATTTACAAACACAGCTCCTAGAAGAAACATGTTTCTAACTCATTGAATCTAAAGATAGACGCAACTTCCTAAGGTGAACTAACACAAAGCAGAGCAGCTTGAAAACTATGTTTCTTCTCTGTTTCAGACTCAGTCTTACTGTTAATTTACATATGCCTCTATTTGGCTGGTAATATCGGTTTTTAGATTCTCCGAAGAAAGGGTTTCTGAACTGCTGCATACACACGAGTGTATCTCTGTTAGGTGAATGCATACATTGACAATTATTCTGCTAGATAGCCCCGTTTTAGTTTTAGAGCCAAATATTTCTTATTACAGCATATACTACCATTCACTCTGGATGTCCAAATGCAGCTCATAGAAGAAATGTGTTTCTAACTCGCTGAATCTAAAGATAGATGCAACTCTCTCAGGTGAATGAACACAGAGCCTACCAGCTTGAAAGAAACGCTTTTTCTGTGTTTTGGATGCAGTCTTACTGCTAACTCTCCTATGCCTGGATTTGGCTGGAAATATCTCTTTTTAGATTCTTCAGAGAAATGGTTTCTGAACTGCTGCATAACCACAAAAGCGTAACTGTGTAAGGTGAATGCACACATTGACAACCGTTCTGCTAGATAGCTCTGTTTTTGTTTTTGAGCCAGATATTTCTCATTACAGCATATACTACATTTCACTCTGGAATGTCCAAATGCAGCTTTTAGAGGAAACATATTTCTGTCTCACTGAATCTACAGATAGATGGAATTCCCTAAGGTGATTGAAAACACAGGTTGAAAGATATGTTTCTTCTTTGTTTTAGACACAGTCTTAATACTACTTCTTCCATGCCTATATTTTGCTGGAAATATCTGTTTTTAGATTCTCCAAAGAAAGGGATTTGGAACTGCTGCATAGACATAGCAGTGTAACTCTTTAAGGTGAATGCACACATTGACATCCATTCTGCTAGATAGCTTCCTTTTTGTTTTTGAGCCAGATTTTCTCATTACAGCATACACTCCTGTTTGCTCTGGAATGTCCAAAGGTAGCTTCTAGAAGAAACGTGCTATAACTCGCTAATCTAAAGATAGATTCAACTTCCTAAGGTGAACCAACACATAGTAGAGCAGTTTGAATGATATCTTTCTTCTGTGGTTTAGATGTAGTCTTAATGCTAACTCTTATATGACTCAATTTGGCTGAAAATATGTTTTTAGATTCTCCAAAGAAAGGGTTTCTAAAGTGCTGCATAAATACAAAAGTGTAACTGTGTAAGGTGAACACACACCTTGACAACCATTCTGCCAGATAGCTCCATTTTTGTTTTAGAGCCAGATATTTCTCATTACAGCACATACTCCCATTCACTCTGTCATGTCCAAACACAGCTCCTAGAAGAAACATGTGTCTACTCGTGGAATCAAAAGATAGCTGCAACTCCCTAATGTGAAGGAACATACAGCAGAGCAGTTTGAAAGATACATTACTTCAGTGTTTTAGATGACGTTTTACTGCTAATTCTCATATGCCTTGATTTGGCTGGAAATATCTCTTTTTAGATTATGCAAAGAAAGAGTTTCTGAACTGCTGCATACACACATCAGAGTAACTCTGTAAGGTGAATGCACACATTGACAACCATTCTGTTAGATAGTTCTGTTTTAGTTTTAGAGCCAGATATTTCCCATTAAAGCATATAATCCCACTCACTCGGGAATGTACAAACACAGCTCCTAGAAGAAACGTGTTTCTCACTCACTGAAACTAAAGATAGATGCAACTCCCTAAGATGAATGATAACACAGCAGAGCAGTTTGAAATAAATAATTCTTCTGTGTTTTAGATGCAGTCTTACCACCAATTCTCATATGTCTGGATTTGGCTGGAAATATCTGTTTTTAGATTCTCCAAAGAAAGGGTTTCTGAACTGCTGCCCAGACAGGTCAATGTATCTCTGTTAGGTGAATGTGCACATTGACAATTATTCTGATAGATAGCTCCGTTTTAGTTTTAGAGCCAAATATTTCCCATTATATCATATATTTTCATTCAATCTGGAATGTCCAAATGCAGCTCCTAGAGAAACGTGTTTCTAACTGGCTGAATCAAAAAATAGATGAAACGCCCTAAGGTGAATGAGCACACAGCAAAACAGTTTGAAATATATGTTTCTTTTTTCTTTTTCTTTCTTTCTTTTCTTTTTTTTTTTTTTTTTAATTGCATTTTAGGTTTTGGGGCACATGTGAAGAACATGTAAGATTGTTGCATAGGTACACACACGGAAGTGTGACTTGCTGTCTTCCTTCCCCTCGCCTATATCTGTCATTTCTCCCCATGCTATCTCTCCCCACCTCCCCACCCCCATCCCTCACTCATTTCCCCTCAATGGACCCCAGTGTGTAGTGCTCCCCTCCCTGTGTCCATGTGTTCTCATTGTTCAACACCCACCTTTGAGTGAGAACATGTGGTTTTTGACTTTCTGCTCCTGTGTCAGTTTACTGAGAATGATGGTTTCCAGGTTCATCCATGTCCCTACAAAGGACACGATCTCATCGTTTTTGATCGCTGCATAATATTTCGTGTGTTTATGTACCACATTTTTTCTGTCCAGTCTATCATTGATGGGCATTTGATTTGGTTCCAGGTCTTTGCTATTGTAAACAGTGCTGTAATGAACATTCGTGTGCATGTTTCCTTATGGTAGGATGATTTATAATCCTGTGGATATATACCCAGTAATGTGATAGCTGAGTCAAATGAGATTTCTATTTTTAGGTCATTGAGGAATCGCCACACTGTCTTCCACAATGGTTGAACTAATTTACACTCCCATCAACAGTGTAAAAGTGTTCCTGTTTCCCCACACCCTCTTCCGCATCTGTTGTCTCCAGATTTTTTAATGTTCACCATTCTAACTGGTGTGAGATGGTATCACAATGTGGTTTTGATTTGCATTTCTCTGATGACCAGTGATGATGAGCATTTTTTTCATTTGTTTTAGACACAGTCTTACTGCTAATTCTCATATGCCTGGATGTGACTGGAAATATCGGTTTTTAGATTCTCCAAAGAAAGTGTTTCTGAACTGCAGCATACCCCCATCAGTGTAATTCTTTAAGGTGAATGCACACCTTGAGAATCATTCTGCTAGATAGCTCTGTTTTTGTTTTAGAGCCAGATATTTCTCATTATAGCATATACTCCCATTCACTCTGGAATGTCCAAACGCAGCTCCTAGAAGAAACGTGTTTCTAACTCACTGAATCTAAAGACAGGTGCACCTCCTTAAGGTGAATGAACACACAGCAGAGCGTTTTGAGATATCTTTCTTCTGTGTTTTAGATGCAGTCTTACTGCTAATTCTCATATGTCTGAATTTGGCTGGAAATATCTGTTTTTAGACTCTGCAAAGAAAAATTTCTGAACAGCTGTATACACACATCAGTATAACTCTGTAAGGTGAATATGCACACATTGACAACCAACCTGCTAGATAGATTTGTTTTTGTTTTAGAGTCAGATATTTTCCATTACAGTCTACACTCCCGTTCACCGTGGAACATGCACATGCAGCTACTTGAAGAAACGTGTTTCTAACTCGCTGAATCTAAAGATGGGTGCAGCTCCTGAAGGTGAATGAACACACAGCACAGCAGTTTGAAAGATACAATTTTTTTGTGTTTTACACACAGTCTTACTGCTAATTTTCATATGTCTGGATTTGGCTGGAAATATCTGTTTCTAGATTCTGCCAAGAAAAATTTTCTGAACTGCTGCATAGACACATCAGTGTAACTCTGTAAGGTGAATGCACACGTTGACAACCATTCTGCTAGATAGCTCCACTTTTGTTTCAGAGCCAGATATTTCTCATTACAGCACATACTCCTATTCACACTGAAATTTCCAAATGCCGCTCCTGGAAGAAACATCTTTCTAATACAGAGGAGCAGTTTGAAAGGTACATTTCTTCCGAGTTTTAGACGATGTCTCACTGCGAATTCTCATATACCTGTATTTGGCTGGAAATATCTATTTTTAGATTCTCAAAAGAAAGGTTTTTTGAACTGCTGCATGCACACATCAGTGTAACTCTTTAAGGTGAATGCAGACATTGACAACCATTCTGCTAAATAGCTCCGTTTCCGTTTTAGAGCCAGATATTTCTGATTACAGCATATACTACAATTCACTTTGGATGTCCAAATGCAGATCCTAGAAGAAACATGTTTTTTACCCACTTAATCTAAAGATAGATGCAACTCTCTAAGATGAACAAACACACAGCAGAGCAGTTTGAAGGATACTTTTCTTCCGTGTTTTAGATGCAGTCTTACTGCTAATTCTCATATTCCTGGATTTGGTTGGAAATATCTGTCTTTAGATTCTTCAAAGAAAGGGTTTCTTAACTTCTGCATACACACATCAGTGTAACTCTGTAAGGTGAATGCACACATTGACCACCATTCTTCTCCGTTGCTCCGTTTTAGTTTTAGAGCCAGATATCTCATTAGAGCATTTATTCTGAATCACTCTGGCATGCCCAAACGCAGCTCCTTGAAGAAACATGTTTCTAATTCGCTGAATCTAAAGATAGATGCAACTTCCTAAGGTGAACGAACACACAGTAGAGCAGTTTGAAATATATGTTTTTTGTGTTTTAGATGCAGTCTTACTGGTAATTCTCATATTCTTGAATTTGGCTGAAAATATATGCTTTTAGATTCTCTAAAGAAAGGGTTTCTGGACTCCTGCATACACACATCAGTGTAACTCTTTAAGGTGAATGCACACCTTGAGAATCATTGTGCTAGATAGCCCCATTTTTGTTTTAGGGTTAGATATTTCCCATTACAGCATATACTCCCATTCACTCTGGAATGTCCAAAGGCAACTCGTAGAAGAAACGTGTTTCAAACTCGCTGAATCTAAAGATAGATGCAACTTGGAAATATGTGTTTTTAGCTTCTCCAAAAAAAAAGGACTTTTGAACTGCTCCATACACACATCAGTGTTACTCTGTAAGGTGAATGGACACATTGACAACCATTCTGCTAGGTAGCTCCGTTTCTGTTTCAGAGCCAGATATTCTCATTGCAGCATTAACTCCCATTCGCTCTAGAATGTCCAAATGCAGCTTCTAGAAGAAACGTGTTTCTAAGTGTCTGAATCAAAAGATGATGCAACTCCCTAAGGTGAACAAACGCACACCAGAGCAGTCTGAAAGATAGGTTTCTTCTGTGTTTTAGACACAGCCATACTGATAATTCTCATAAGCCTGGATTTGGCTGGAAATGTACACTTTTGATTCTCCAAAGAAAGGGTTTCTGAATTGCTGCATACCCACATCAGTGTAACTCTGTAAGGTGAATGCACAGATTGACAACCATTCTGCTAGAGAGCTCCGTTTTTGTTTTAGAGCCAGATATTTCTCATTACAGCATATATTCCCATTCACTCTGAAATGTCCAAATGCAGATCCTAGAAGAAACGTGTTTCTATCTCACTGAATGTAAAGATAGATGCAACTCCCAAAGGTGAACAAACACACAGCAGAGAAATTTGAGAGATAAGTTTCTACTGTGTTTTAGACACAGTTTTACTGCTGATTCTCATATGCCTGGATTTGTCTGGAAATATCTCATTTTAAATTCTCCAAAGAAAGGGTTACTGAACTGCTGCATACACACATCACTGTAACTCTGAAAAATGAATGCACACATTGACAACCATTCTGCTAGAGAGCACCATTTTTCTTTTAGAGACAGATATTTCTCCTTACGGCATATTCTCACCTTGACTCTGGAATGTCCAAACACAGCTCCTAGAAGAAACATATTTCTAAGTCGTTGAATTCAAACATAGATGCAACTCCCTAATGTGACTGAACACACAGCAGAGCAGTTGGAAAGATACGTTTGTTCTGTGTTTTAGACACAGTCTTACAGCCAATCTCAATATGCTGAGATTTTGCTGAAAATACGTTTTTAGATTCTCCAAAGAAAGGTTTTCTGAACTGCTGCATACATACATCAGTGTAACTCTGTAAGATGAATGCACACATTGACAACCATTCTGATAGGTAGCTTCATTTCTGTTTTAGAGCCAGATATTTCCCACTAAAGCATATACTCCAATTCACTGTGAAGTGTCCAAAAGCAGCTCCTAGAAGAAACATGCTTCTAACTCACTGAATCCAAAGATAGATGCACCCCCAAGGTGAATGAACATACAGCCAAGCATTTTGAAACACATGTTTCTTCTTTGTTTTACACACAGTCTTATCACTAATTCTCTTATTCCTGGATTTGGCTGGAAATATCTGTTTATAGATTCTCCAAAGAAGGGTTTCTGAACTGTTGCATGCACACATCAGTGTATATCTGTATGGTGAATGCACACATTGACAAACATTCTGCTAGATAGATCCGTTTTTGTTTTAGAATCATATATTTCTCATTACAGCATATACTCCCAGTCACTCTTGAATATCCAAACGCAGCTCCTAGAAAAAAAAAAAAAAAAAAAAAAAAAAAAAAAAAAAAAAAACGTGTTTCTAACTCGCTGAATCTAAAGATAAATGCAACTCCCTAAGTTGGACGAACATACAGCAGAGCAGTTTCAGAGATACATTTCTTTGTGTTTTAGACACAGTCTAAGTGCTAATTCTCATATGCCTGTATTTGGCTGAAAATATTTGTTTTTATATTAATCAAATAAAGGTTTTCTTAACTGCTGCATACACACATCAGTGTAACCCTGTAAGGTGCATGCACACATTGATAACCATTCTGCTTGATAGCACTGTTTTTGTTTTTGAGCCAGAAATTTGGCATTACAGCATATACTTCCATTGACTCCAGAATGTCCAAATGCAGCTCCGAGAAGAAACGTGTTCCTAACTCGCTGAAACTAAAGATAGATGCACCTCCCTAAAGTGAACAAACACACAGCCAAGCAGTTTGAAAGATATGTGTTTTCTGTGTTTTAGATGCAGTCTTACTGCTAATTCTCATATCAATGGATTTGGCTGGAAAAAAGCTGTTTTTAGATTCTCCAAAGAAAGGGTTTCTGAACTGCTGCACACACACATGAGTGTAACTCTGTAAAGTGAATGCTCACATTGACAAGCATTTTGCTAGATAGCTCCATTTTAGTTTTAGAGCCAGAAATTTCTCATTACAGGCTATACTCCCATTCACTCTAGAATGTCAAAATGCAGCTCTTAGAAGAAACGTGTTTCTAACTCTGAATTCAAAGATGCATGAAACTTTCTAAGGTGAACGAACACACAGCAGAGCAGTTTAACTGATACGTTTCTTCTGTGCTTAATACACAGTCTTACTGCTAACTCTCATATATATGGATTTTGCTGGAAATATCTGTTTTTAGATTCTCCAAAGATAGGGTTTCTGAAGTGCTCAATACATACATCTGTGTAACTCTGTAAGGTGAATACACACATTTACAACCATTCTGCTAGACAGCTCCATTTTAATTTTAGAGCCAGATATTTCCCATTACAGCATATATTCCTTCTCACCCTGGAATGCATAAATGCAGCCCATAGTAGAAACGTGTTTCTTACTAGTTGAATCTGAAGATAAATGTAAGTCCCTAAGGTGAATGAACACACAGTAGAGCAGTTTCAAAGATACGTTTCTTCAGTGTTTTAGACACAGTATTACCGATAATTCTCATATTGCTGGATTTGGGTGGAAATATCTGTTTTTAGATTCTCCAGATAAAGGGTTTCTGAACTCCTACATACACACATCAGTGTAAGTCTGTAAGATGAAAGTACACATTGACAACCACTCTGCTGGATAGCTTCATTTTTGTTTTAGAACCAGATATTTCCCATTACAGCCTATACTTCCATTCACGCTGGAATGTCAAAATGCAGTTCCTACAAGAAACGTGTTTCTGCCTCACTGAATCTAAAGGTTGATGAAACTGTCTAAGATAAATGAGCACACAGCAGAGTGGTTTAAAAAAATACGTTTCTTCTGTGGTTTAAATGCAGGCTTATTGCTAATTCCTATATGCCTGGATTTGGCAGAAAATATCTATTTTTACATTTTCTAAAGAAAGGGTTTCTGAGTTGCTGCATACACACATCAGTATAACTCTGTAAGGCGAATGCACACATTTACACACATTCTGCTAGTTAGCTCCATTTTAGTATTAGAGCCAGATATTTCCCATTACAGCATATACTCCCATTCACTCTGGAATGCCCAAACGCAGCTCCTAGAAGAAATGTGTTTCTAACTCGCTGAATCTAAAAATACATGCAACTCCCTAAGGTGAAGGAACATACAGCAGAGCAGTTTGAAAGATACCTTTCTTCTGTGTTTTAGACCCAGTCTTACTGCTAATTCTCATACTCCCAGATTTGGCTGGAAATATTTGTTTTTGATTCTCCAAAGAAAGAGTTTCTGAAATGCTGCATACACACATCAGTGTAACTCTGTAAGGTGAATGCACATTAACAACCATTCTGCTAGAGAGCTCCATTTTTGTTTTAGAGCCAGATATTTCTCATTAGAGTATATACTCCCATTCACTCTGGAATGTATAAACGCAGCTCCTAGAAGAAAAGTTTTTCTAACTCGCTGAATCTAAAGATAGATAAAACTCCCTAAGTTGAACGAACACACAGCAGAGCAGCTTTAACGATATGTTTCTTCTGTGTTTTGCACGCTGTCTTACTGCTAATTCTCATATGCCGGGATTTGGCTGGAAATAACTGCTCTTACATTCTCCAAAGAAAGGGTTTCTGAACTGCTGCGTGTACACATCAGTGTAACTCTATAAGATGAATGCACAAATTGTCAACCATTCTGGTAGATAGCTCCATTTTTGTTTTAGAGCCAGATATTTCTCATTACAGCATATATTCCCATTAACTCTGGAAGTTCCAAACAGAACTCCTAGAAGAAATGTGTTTCTAACTCGCTGAATCTATAGATACATGCAACTCCCTAAGCTGAAGGAACACACAGCAGAGCAGTTTGAAAGACAGGTTTCTTCCGTGTTTTAGACACAGTCTTACTGCTAATTTTCATAAGTTGGAATTTGGATGGAAATAACTGTTTTTAGATTCTTCATAGAAAGGTTTGCTGAAATGCTGAATGCACACATCCGTGTAACTCTGTAAGGAAAATGCCCAAATTGACAACATTTTGCTAGATAGTTCCATTTTAGTTTTAGAGCCAGATATTTCTCATTACAACATATGCTACCATTCATCGTGGAATGCCCAAATGCAGCTGTAGAATTCATACATTCCAGGAATCTAGAATTCAGACATTTTGTGATTTTAGAATTCAGATATTCTAAAATTGTAGAATTCAGACCTGTTGAAGATTCCATAATTCATACATATTATGATAGTAGAATTTAGACATTCTAAAATTCTAGAATTCAGACATTGTAGAATTTTAGATTGTTAACATTTTACAATTCTAGAACTCACACATTTTAATATTCTAGAATTCAGACATTTTATGATTCTACAATTCTAAGATTTAGACAGCCTGAGATTCTAGAATTCAAACATTTTATGATTCTAGAATTCATACATTATAAATACTAGAATGCAGACATTTTATAATTCCAGAATTCATACATTCAAAGATTCTAAAATTCAGACCTATTTAAAATTGTAGAATTCATAAATTTTAGAATTCTAGAATTCATTAATTCTAGGATACTAGAATTCACACCTTTTTAGGATTCTAGAATTCATGCAGTCTAGGATTTTAAAATTCATGCATCCTAGAATTCTAAAATTCAGACATTTTTAGGATTCTAGAATTTATGCATCATAGAATTTCAGAATTCACACATTCTAGGACTCTGGAATTAAGACATTTCTTGATTCTAAAATGCAGTCATTCTGAAATTCTAGAATTCAGACATCATTAGATTCTAAAATTAAGAGTTTCTACAATTCTAGAACTTGTACTTTTCAGGGTTCTAGAATTTGAACACTTTATAAATCTAGAATTCTAGAATATGGACATCCTCATATTCTATAATTCAGGCATTTTATGATTCTAGAATTCTTACATTCTAAGATGCTGGGATTTAGAACTTTTTAAGATTCTAGAATTCATATACATTTTTGGATTCTAAAATTCAGACATTCTATCATTCTTGCATGCAAACACATTATGATTCTAAAGTTTGTACATTCTCTGATTCTAGAATTCATACTATTTTATGACTCCAGAATCAAACATTCCAGGATTCTAGAATTCAGACATTGTATGATGTCAGAATTCAGACATTCTAAAATTCTTGAATTTAGACATTGTGGTATTCTAGAATTCAGACTTTTTTTCAATTCTGGAATTCACACCTTTTAGGACTCTGAAATTCAAACATTTTTTGATTCTACAATTCTAGAAACTGGACATGCTAGAAATCAGAAATTTTATGATTATAGAAATTCATACATTATAGGATTCTCAAATTCAGACCTTTTTTTTTTTTTTTTAGGAATCTAGAATGTATGTATTTTAGGATTCTAGAATTCATATACTTTAGGATTCCAGAATTCATACATTCTAGAATTCTAGAATTCAGGCCTTTATAGGATTCTAGAATTATTACATTCTAAGATACTGAAATTTAAAACTTTTTACGATTCTAGAATTCATACACTCTACAATTCTAGAATTCATATAATCTAGGATTCTATAACTCGAACATTTTGAGGTTCTAGAACACAGACATAGTACAATTCTGAAATACAGACATGATTGGATTCTAGCATTCAGACTTTCTACAATTCAATAATTCATGCATATTAAAATACTGAAAGTTAGACAATTTATGATTCAACAATTCTAGAATTTAAAGATCCTAAGATACTAGAATTCAGTCATTTTATGATTCTATAATTCATACATTCTAGGTTTCTAGAATTCAGACATTTTATGTTTCTACAATTCTATAATTTGGACATTCTCAAATTCTAGAATTTAAGCATTATATGATTTTAGAATTCATAGATTCTAGGATTATAGAATTCAGACTTTTTAAGGTTCTAAAATTCATGCATTTTGGATTCTAGAATTCAGACATTCTATCATCCTTGCATTCATACACCTTATGATTCTAAAGTTCATAAAATCTAGGATACTAGAATTCATACTATTTTATGATTCCAGAATTCAAACATTATAGGATTCTAGAAGTCAGACATCTTATGATTCTACAATTCTAGAATTTGGACAGTCTCAGATTCTAGAATTTAAAAATTTTATGATTCTAGAATTCAAATATTCTAAGATTCTACAATTCAGATATTTTATGATACTAGATTACAGACATTTTAAAATTCTAGAGTTGATTTATTGTGAGATTCTAGAATTCATACTTTATAAAATTCTAGAATTCACACATTTTAGGATTCCAAAATTCAAACATTCTATAATTCTATGAATCTAGAATTTGGACATCCTCAGATACTAGAAATCAGACATTTTGTGATTCTAAAAATTCATACCTTCCAGGATTCTTGATTTCATCCTTTTTTTATGATTCTAGAATGCATATATTCTAGGATCCTAGAATTCATATATATTGGGATTCTAGGATTCATACATTCTAGAATTCTAGAATTTAGACCTTTTCAGAATTCTAGAATTCATACAATTTAGTATTCTGGAGTACAGGTCTTTTTAGGATTTTAGGATTCATACATTCTAAGATTCTGGAATTTAGACCATTTAAGTTTCTAGAATTGATACACTCTAAAACCCTAGAACTCATATATTCTAGGATTCTTAAATTCAGACATTTTATGTTTCCAGAATTCAGACATACTACAATTCTGGAATGCTTGGATTCTAGAATTCAGAATTTCTACAATTCTAGAATTCACACATTTTAAAATTTAAAATCCAGACATTTTATGATTCTACAATTCTAGAATGTAAACATCCTAAAATTCAGGAATTCAGACATTTTGTGATTCTAGAATTCATATATTTAATGTTTCTGGAATTCAGACCATTTTAATATTCTAGAATTCATACATTTTTAGATACTAAAATTCAGACTTTCTATCATACTTGCATGCATACACTTTATAATTTTAAGTTTCATACATTCCAGGATCCTATAATTCATACTATTTTATGATACCAGAATCAAACATTCTAGGATTCTGGAATGCAGACATTTTATGATTCTACAATTCTAGAACTTTGACATTCTCATATTCTAGAAATTAAACATTTTATGATTCTAAAATTCATACATTCTAGGATTATAGAATGCAGATCTTTTTAAGATTCTAGAATTCATACATTTTGGAATCTACATTTCCGACATTCTATCATTCTGGGATTGATACAGCTTATTTTTCTAAAGTTCATGCATTCTAGGAATCTTGAATTTATATCATTTTATTATTTCAGAATTCAGACATGTTATGATTACGGAATTCAGGCCTTCTAACCTTCTAGAATTCAGACATTTTGGTATTCTAGAATTCTGACATTCTACAATTCTAGAATTCACACATTTTAGGATTCTAAAATTCAAACATTTTATTTCTCTACAATTCTATAATTTGGACATCATCAGACAATAGAAATCAGACATTTTATTTTTCTAGAAATCCATACATTCTAAAATTTCCAAATTCAGACATTGTTTAGGATTATATAATGCATATTTTCTAGTATACTAGAATTCATATATTTTATAATTCTAGAATTCATACATTCTAAAATTATAGAATTCAGACCTTTTTAGGATTCTAGAATTCATACATTCTAAGATTCTGCAATGTAGACTTTTCAGGATTCTAGCATTCATACACTCTAAAATTCTAGATTTCATACATTCTGGGATTCAAGAATTCAGCCATTTTATGGTTCTAGAATTCAGACCTACTACAATTATGTAATTCAGACATGCTTGGATTTTAGAATTCAGACTTTCTACAATTCTAAAATTCATACATTTTAAAATTCTAAAATTCAGACATTTTATGATTCTACAATTCTCAAATTTAAACATCCTAATTTACTAGGATTCAGACATTTTATGTTTCTAGAATTCATACAATCTATGATCCTAGAATTCATACTATTTTATGATTCCAAAATTCAAACTTTCTAGGATTCCAGCATTCAGATATTTTATGATTCTACAATTCATACATACTAAAATTATAAGATTCAGACATTGCTGGATTCTACAATTCAGTCTACAATTCTAGAATTTACACACTTTTAGGATTCTCAAATTCAAACATTATATGTTTCTACAATTCTAGATTTTGTACATCTTCAGATATAAGAAATTAGACGTTTTATGATTCCAGAAATTCATACTTTCAAGGATTCTCGAATTCAGAGTTTTTTTAGAATTCTAGAATTCAAATATTCCAGGATTCAAGAATTCATATATTTTAGGATTCTATAATTCATACATTATAGGATTATAGAATTCAGATATTTTTGAGATTCTAGAATTTATACTTTTTAATATTTTATAATTCATACATTCTAGAATTCTGGAATTCAGACTTTTTATTATTCTAGAATTTATGCATTATAGAATTTTAGAATCCTCACATTTTAGGATTCTAGAATTCTGACATTTCTTGATTCTAGAATTCAGTCATTATAAAATTCTAGAATTCAGACATCACTGGATTCTTAAATTAAGACTTTCTACAATTGTAAAACTCACACCTATTGGGGTTTTAGAATTTAGACATTTTATAATTCTAGAATTCTATAATATGGACAACCTCATATACTAGAATTCAGACTTTTTTTGATTCTAGTATTCATACATTCTTTCATTCTAGTATTCAGACCTGATTAAGATTCTAGAATTCATAAATTTTAGGATTCTAGAATTCAGACATTCTATCATTCTTGCATTTATACACTTTATCATTCTAAAGTTCATATATTCTGGGATTCTAAAATTCATACAATTCAGACTTTCTACAATTCTAGATTTCACAGCTTTTAGGACTCTAAAATTCAAACATTTTATGATTATACAATTCTAGAATTTGAACATTTCAGATACTAGAAATCAGACATTTTATGACTCTAGAAATTAATGCATTCTAGGATTCTTGAATTCAGAACTTTTTTAGGATGCTAGAATGCATGTATGCTAGGATTCTAGAATTTATATATTTTAGAAATCTAACATTCATACATTCTAGAATTCTAGAATTCAGACCTTTTTAAGATTCTAGGATTCATACGTTTTGGATTCTACAGTTCAGTCATTCTATCATTCTTGGATTCATACACCTTATGATTCTAAAGTTCACACTTTCCAGGATTATAGAATTCATACTATTTTATGATTCCAGAATTCAAACATTCTAGGATGCTAGAATTCACACATTTTATGATTCTAAAATTTAGACTTTCTAAAATTTTAGAATTCAGACATTGTGGGATTCTAGAATTCTGTTTTTCTACAATTCTAAATTCATGCATTTTAGGATTATCAAATTCAAACATTATATGATTGTACAATTCTAGAATTTGGACATCCTCAGATACTGGAAATCAGACGTTTTATGATTCTGGAACTTCATGCATTCTAGGATTCTCGAATTCAGACCTTTTTAGGATTCGAGAATGCATATATTCTAAGATTCTAGAATTCATATATTTTAAGATTATAGAATTCATACATTTTTAGGATTCTAGAACTCTTACATTCTAAGATGCTGGAATTTAGACCTTTTTAAGATTTTAGAATTCTTATACTCTAAAATTCTAGAATTAATACATTCTAAGAGTCTAGAATTCAGACATTTTGTGATTCTACATTTCAGCCATACTACAATTCTCTAAGTCAGACATGATAGGATTCTAGATTTCAAAATTTCTACAATTCTAGAATTCACACATTTTCAATTTCTAAAATTCAGACATTGTATGATTCAACAATTCTAGAATTTAAACATCCTAAGATACTAGAAATCAGGCATTTTAGGATTTTAGAAATTCATATATTCTAGAATTCTCGATTTCAGACCTTTTTTATGATTCTAGAATGCATATATTCTAGTATTCTAGAATTTCTACATTTTAGAATTCTAGAATTCATAAATTCTAGAATTCTAGGATTCAAACTTTTTGATAATAAATTTCATACATTTTAGTATTCTAAAATTCAGACATTCTATTTTTCTTGCATTCATACACCTTATATTTTTAAAATTTATGCATTCTGGAATTCTAGAATTCATACAATTATATGATTCCAGAATTCAAACTTTATAGGATTCTAGAATTCAGACATTTTAAGATTCTAGATCTCAGACATTGTAATATTCTAGAATTTATTCGTTGTGGGACTCTAGAATTCATACTTTCTACAATTCTCTGATTCACACATTTTAGGACTCTAAAATTCAAACACTTTTTGATTCTAAAATTCTAGAATTTGGACATTCTTAGATAATAGAAATCAGACATTTTATAATTCTAGAAATTCATGCATTCTAGGGTTCTTTAATTCAGACCTTTTTTCGGATTCTAGAATGCATCAGTTTTAGAATTCATATACTTTAGGATTCTAGAGTTCATACATTGCAGAATTCTAGAATTCAGACCTTTTTAGGATTCTAGAATTCATACATTCTAACATTCTGGAATTTAGAACTTTTAAGATTCTATAATTAATACATTCTAAAATTCTAGAACTTATGTATTCTAGGAATCTATATATCAGGCATTTTATGGTTCTAGAATACAGACATAGTACAATTCTGGAATTCAGACATGCTTGGATATAGGAATTCAGACTACTATTCTAGAATTCACACATTTTGAAATTATAAAATTCAGACATTTTGTGATTCTCCAATTCTAGAATTTAGACATCCTAAGATACTAGAAATCAGACACTTTATGATTCTAGAATTCATAATTCTAGTTTTATAGAATTCAGACATTTTATGATTCTAAAATTTTAAAATTTGGACATTCTCAGATTCTAGAATCTAAACATTTTATGATTCTAGAATTCATACATTCTAGAATTATAGAATTCAGATCTTTTTTAAGATTCTAGAATTCTTACATTTTTGACTCTACAACTCAGACATTCTATCATTCTTGCCTTCATACACCTTATGATTCCAAAGTTAATATATTCTAGGATTCTAGGATTCATACTGTTTTATGATTCCAGAATTCAAACGTTCAGAATTCTAGATTTCATAGATTTTCTGATTCTAGAATTTAGACATTCTAAAATTCTAGAATTCATTCATTGAGAAATTCTAGAATTCAGACTTTATGCAAATCTAGAATTCACATATTTTAGGATTCTAAAATTCAAGCATTTTATGATTCTACAATTCTAGAATTTGGACATTTTCAGATACTAGAAATCAGACATTTTATGATTCTAGAAATTCATACATTTTAGGATTATTGGGTTTCAGATCTTTTTTAGGCTTGTAGAATGCATATATTCTAGGAATCTAGAATTCATATATTTTAGGATTCTTGAATTCATCCATTCTCGAATTCTAGAATTCAGACCTTTGAGGATTTTGAAATTCACACATTTTAGGATTCAACAATTCAGGCCTTTTTAGGATTCTAGAATTCATACTTTTTACATTTTGGAATTCAGACCTTTTTTAACATTCTAGAATTGATACACTCTAAAATTCTAGAACTGATATATTCTAGGATTCTGGAATTCAGACATTTTATAGTTCTAGTATTCAGTCATTCTAAACTTCTGGAATTCAGACATGCTTGGATTCTAGAATTCAGAATTTCTACAATTCCAGAATTCATATATTATAAAATTCTAAAATTCAGATATTCTATGATTCTACAATTCTAGAATTTAAACATCCTAAGTTACTGGAATTCAGACATTTTATTATTCTAGAATGTATACATTCTTGTATTCTAGTATTAAGATCTTTTTAAGATTCTATAATTCTTACATTTTAGGATTCTGCAATTCAGACATTTTATCATTCTTGCATTTATACAACTTATGATACTAAATTTCAAACATTCTAGGATTCTAGAATTCATACTATTTTATGATTCCAGAATTGAAACCTTCTAGGATTCTAGAATTCAGATATTTTATGATTCTAGAATTCAGATATTCTAAAATTCTGGAATTTAGACATTGCGGGGTTGTAGAATTCAGACTTTCTACAATTCCAGAATTCACACATTTTAGGATTCTAAAATTCAAACATTTTATCATTCTGCAATTCTGGAGTTTGGACTTCCTCAGATTCTAGAAATCAGATATTTTATGCTTCTGAAATTCATACTTTCTAGGATTCCCAAATACAGACCTTTTTAGGATTTTAGAATGCATATGTTCTAGGACACTAGAATTTATATATTTTAGGATTCTAGAATTCATACTTTCTAGGATTATAGAATTCAGACCTTTTTAGGATTCTAAAATTCATACATTCTAAGATCCTGCAATATAGACTTTTTAGGATTCTAGAATTCATACCCTCTAAAATTCTAGAATTCATACATTCTGGGCTTCAAGAACTCAGCCATTTTATGGTTCTAGAACAGACATACTACAATTCTGGAATTCAGACATGTTTGGATTCTAGAATTCAGACTTTCTACAATTCTAAAATTCATACATTTTAAAATTCTAAAATTTAGACATTTTATGATTTTACAATTCTCGAATTATATATCCTAGTTTACTAGGATTCAGACATTTTATGATTCTAGAATTCATACAATCTAGCATTATAGAATTCACACTATTTTATGATTCCAGAATTCAAACATTCTAGGATTCCAGAATTCAGACATTTTATGATTCTAGAATTCAGACGTACTAAAATTCTAAAATTCAGACATTGTTGGATTCTAGAATTCAGTCTTTCTACAATTCTAGAATTTAAACGTTTTAGGATTCTTAAATTCAAACATTATATGATTCTACAATTATAGAATTTGGACATCCTCAGATGTAAGAAATTGGACATTTTGATTCCTAAAATTCATACATTCAAGGATTTTCAAATTCAGACCTTTTTTGGATTCTAGAATTTATAGGATTCTGGAATTCATACATTCTAGCATTATAGAATTCAGATCTTTCTAGGAATCTAGAATTCATACAGTCTAAAATTTCATAATTCATACATACTTTTTATTATTCTAGAATTTATGCCTTATAGGATTTCATAATTCTCACATTTTAGAATTCTAGAATTCTGATATTTCTTGATTCTAGAATTCAGTCATTCTAAAATCTAGAATTCAGACATCACTGGATTCTAAAAGTAAGACTTTCTATAATTCTAGAGCTCACACATTTTAGGGTTTTATAATTTCGACATTTATAATTTTAGAA
Organism: Saimiri boliviensis; assembly: GCF_048565385.1. Taxonomy (NCBI): domain Eukaryota; kingdom Metazoa; phylum Chordata; class Mammalia; order Primates; family Cebidae; genus Saimiri; species Saimiri boliviensis. The sequence goes on along the minus strand of NC_133471.1, from coordinate 14,821,066 downwards.
TTCTGTAATAATGACATCCTCATATTCTAGATTTCAGACATTTTATGACCCAAGAATTCATAACTTCTTGTATTCTAGTATTCAGAACTGTTTAAGATTCTAGTATTCATAAATTTTAGGATTCTAGAACTCAGACTTTCTATTATTTTTGCATTCATACACCTTATCATTCTAAAGATCACATATTCTGGGATTCTAGAATTCATGCTGCTTTATGATTCCAGAATTCGAACATTCTAGGATTCTAGAATTCAGACATTTTGTTTCTAGAATTCAGACATTCTAAAATTCTAGAATTTAGACATTGTGAAATTATAGAATTAAGATTTTCTACAATTCTAGAATTCACACATTATAGGACTCTAAAATTCAAACATTTTATGATTATACAATTCTACAATCTGGACATTATCAGATACTAGAAATCAGATATTTTATGACTCTAGAAATTAATAGATTAGGATTCTAGAATTCAGACCTTTTTTAGGATGCTAGAATCTATGTATGCTAGGATTCTAGAATTCATATATTTTAGGATTCTAGAATGCATACATTCCAGAATTCATGCCTTTTTAGGTTTATATAATTCATACGTTCTAAGATTCTGAAATTTAGTCCTTTCTAAGATTCTAGAATTCATACACTCTAAAACTCTAGAACTCATGTATTCTAGGATTCTAGATTTCAGACATTTTATGGTTCTAGAATACAGACATACTACAATTCTGGAATTCAGTCAGGCTTGGATTCTGGAATTCAGACTTTCTACCATTCAAGAATTCACACATTTTGAAATTCTAAAATACAGACATTTTATGATTGGGCAATTCTATAATTTAAACATCCTAAGATACTAGAATTCAGACATTTTATGATTCTAGAATTCATACATTCTAGGTTTTTATAATTCAGACATTTTACGATTCTCCAATTCTAGAATTTGGACATTCTCAGATTCTATAATTCAACCGTTTTATGATTCTAGAATCCATACATTCTATGATTATAGAATTCATAACTATTTAAGATTTCAGTATTCATATATTTTGCATTCTACAAATCATACATTCTAACATTCTTGCATTCATACACCTTATGATTCTAAAGTTCAAACATTATAGGATTTTGCAATCAATACTATTTTGTGATTCCAGAATTCAAATACTCTATGATTCTAGAATTCAGACATTTTATGATTCTTGAAATTCATACATTCTAAAATTCTCGATATCAGATCATTTTTAGGATTGTAGAATGAATATATTCTAGGATTCTAGAATTCATATATTTTAGGATTCTTGAATTCATATATTCTAGAATTCAAACCTTTTGAGGATTTTACAATTCATACATTTTAGGATTCCAGAATTAAGGCCTTTTAGGATTCTAGAATTCAAACATTGTAAAATTCTGGAATTTATACCTTTTTAAGACTTTAGCATTGATACACTCTAAAATTCTAGAATTCATACATTCTAGGATTCTAGAATTCAGACATTTTATGATTCTAGAATTCATACATTCTAGGTTCCTAGAATTCAGAGATTTTATGATTCCACAATTCTAGAATTTGGGCATTCTTAGATTCTAGAATTTATGCATTTTATGATTCTAGAATTTATAAATTCTAGTATTATGGAATTCAGATCTTTTTAAAATTCTAGAATTCCTACATTTTGGATTCTACAATTCAGACATTCTATCATTCTTTCATTCATACACTGTATGATTCTAAAGTTCATACATTCTAGGGTTCTCGAATTCATACTATTTTATGATTCCAGAATTCAAACATTCTAGGATTCTGGAATTCAGACATTTTATGATTTTACAATTCTAGAATTAGGACATTCTCAGATTCTAGAATCTAAACGTTTTATGATTCTAGAGTTCATATATTCTAGGATTATAGAATTCAGACCTTTTTAAGATTCTTGGATTCATACATTTTGGATTCGACAATTCAGATGTTCTGTCATTCTTGCATGATTACACCTTATGATTTTAAAGTTCATACATTCTAGGATTCTAGAATTCATACTATTTTATCTTTCCAGAATTCAAACATTCTAGGATTCTAGAATTCAGACATTTTATGATTCTACAATTCCAGAATTTGGACATTCTCAGATTATAGAATTTAAATATTTTATGATTCTATAATTCATACATTCTAGGACTATAGACTTCAGACCTTTTTAAGATTCTATAATTCATACATTCCAAGATTCTAAAATTAAGACCCTTTTAAGATTCTAGAATTCATACACTCTAAATTTCTAGAATTCATACATTATAGGATTCTAGAATTCAGACCTTTTATGCTTCTAGAATTCAGACATAATACAATTCTGGAATTCAGACATACTTGGATTCTATAATTCAGAATTTTTACAATTCTAGAATTCACACTTGTTAAAATTATAAAAATCAGATATTTTATGATTCTACAGTTCTAGAATTAAAGCATCTTAAGATAATAGATTTCAAACATTTTATGATTTTTGAATTCATACATTCTAGGGTTATAGAATTGATACCTTTTTTAGGTTATAGAATTCATACATTTTAGGATTCTAAAATTCAGACATTCTATTATTCTTGCATTCATACACCTTATGATTCTAAAGTTCATACATTCTAGGTTTCTATAATTCATACTATTTTATGATTCCAGAATTAAAACATTTTAGGATTCTAGAATTCAGACATTTTATGATGTTAGAATTCAGACATCCTAAAGTTCAAAAATTGATTCATTGGGGGATTATAGAAATCAGAATTTCTACAATTCTTGAATTCACACATTTTAGGATTCTAAAATTCAAACATTTTTTGATTCTACCAATGTAGATTTATACATCCTCATATACAAGAAATCAAATATTTTTTGATTCTAGAAATTCATACGTTATAAAATTCTTGATTTCAAACCTTATTTAAAATTCTAGAATGCATATATTTTATGATTCTAGAATTTTTATGTTTTAGGATTCTAGGATTCATTCATCTAGAATTCTAGAATTCAGACCTTTTCAGAATTCTAGAATTCATACATTTTAGGATTCTAGATTACAAGCCTTTTTAGGATTCCATAATTCATACATTCTATGATTCTAGAATTTAGATCTTTTTAAGATTCTGAAATTGATAAACTATAAAATTCTGGAACTCATACATTCTAGGATTCTAGAATTCAGACATTTTATGTTTATAGAATTCAGACATACTACAATCATGGAATTTAGACTTGCTTGGATTCTAGAATACATAATTTCTACAATTCTAGAATTCACTCATTTTAAAACCTGAAATTCAGACATTTTATCATTCTGGAATTCATACATTCTAGAATTCTAGAATTCAGACATTTTATCATACTAGAATTCACACATTATTGTATTCTAGAATTCAGACCTTTTTTATCCTAGAATTCATACATTTTAGGATTCTAAAATTTAGACATTCTATCATTCTTGCATTCACACACCTTATGATTCTAAAGTTCATACATGCCATTATCCTAGAATTCATACTATTTCATGATTCCAGAATCAAACCTTCCAGGATTCTAGAATTCAGACATTTCATGATTCTAGAATTCAGACATTCTAAAATTCTAGAATTGATTCATTGTGCAATTCTAGAAATCAGACATTCTACAACTCTAGAATTCACACATTTTTGTTTTCTGAAATTCAAACGTTTTATGAATCTACAATTCTAGAATTTGGACATCCTCAGATATTAGAAATCAGACATTTGATGATTCTGGAAATTTGTATATTCTAGGATTTACGAATTCAGAACTTTTTTTTTTTTTTTTTTTTTTTTTTTTTTTTTAAGATTCCAGAATGAATATATCCTAGGATTTTGGAAATTATATATTTTAGATTTCTAGAATTCATACATTCTGGGATTATAGAATTCAGAGCTTTTTAGGATTCTAGAACTCATACATTCTAAGATTCTGCAATTTAGACCTTTTCAAGATTCTAGAATTCATACACTCTAAAATTCTAGAAGTCATACATTCTAGGATTCTAGAATTCAGACATTTTATGGTTCTACAATTCAGACATAGTACAATTCTGGAATTCAGACATTCTTGGATTATAGAATACAGACTTTCTATTATTCTATATTTCACGTATTTTGAAATTCTAAAATTCAGACATTTTATGATTCTACAATTCTAGAATATAAACATCTTAAGATACCGGAATTCAGAGATTTTATGATTCTAGAATACAGACATTTTTTGATTCTATGATTCTAGAATTTGACATTCTCAGATTCAAGAATTTAAAGATTTTATGATTCTTGAGCTCATACATTCTAGGTTTCTAGAATTCATACCTTTTTAAGATTCTAGAATTCATACATTTTGGATTCTACAATTCAGACATTCTATCATTCTTGCCTTCATACACCTTATGATTCTAAATTTCATACATTCTAGGAATCTAGAATTCATACTCTTTTATGATTCCAGGATTCAAACATTCTCGGATTCTAGAATTCAGACATTTTATAATTCTAGTATTCAGACATGCTAAAATTCTAGAATTTAGACACTGTCAGATTCTAGAATTCAGATTTTCTACAATTGTAGAATTCACACATTTTAGGACTGCAAAATTCAAACATTTTATGATTCTACAACTCTAAAATTTGGATATCCTCAGTTATTAAAAGATCAGACATTTTATGATTCTAAAATTTTATACATTCTTGGATTCTCAAATTCAGATCTTTTTTAGGATTCTAGAAGACATGTATTCTAGGATTCTAGAATTCATATATTTCAGGATTCTATAATCCATACATTGTAGAATTCTAGAAATCAGATCTTTTTAGGATTCTAGAATTCATACATTCTAAGATTCTGGAATTTAGACCATTTTATGATTGTAGAATTGATACACTCTAAAATTCTAGAACCCATACTTTCTAGGATTCTAGAATTCAGATGTTTTATGGTTCTAGAATTCAGACATACTAAAATTTTGGAATTAAGACATGCTGGATTTTAGAATTCAGAATTTCTACAATTGTAGAATTCATACATTTTAAAATTCTAAAATTCAGCCATTTTATCATTCTATAATTCTAGAATATAAACATCCTAAGATACTATAATTCAGGCATTTTATGACTCTAGAATTCATGCATTCTAGAGTTCTAGAATTCAGACTTTTTTAGTATTCTAGAATTCATACATTTTAGGAATCTAGAATTCAGGCCTTTTTAGGATTCTAGAATTCATACATTCTGGGATTCTAGAATTCAGACATTTTTAGGATTCTAGAATTCTTACATTCTAAGATGCTGCAATTTAGACCTTTGTTAGATTCTGGAAATCATACATTCTGAAATTCTAGAATTCATACATTTATAAATGTATAAATTGTCATGGCACTAGTGGGAGTCCATCAGTGAGGACGACTAGAAGTCACCTTTATATTCATCACCTTTATAGTCATTTGGGTTTTGTGCATTGTGGCTGTCTCCTTTACTGCAACCTGTTTCATCAGAAAGTTCATTATGACCTGTAATTTTATGCTGACCTTTTGTTTCATTCTGTAACTTAACCAACTGGGACTATAGCCTCCTGTGTTTCAGGTTAATTTTACTCAGCTTCTGTTTAAGATGGAGTTGTACTGGTTCATATATCTCTCAAAAATCTCTTCTTGTTACAGTAATACTTTCCAGTTGTTTGTTGTGCATTATCGTTTATATGTTTCTCAGACTGGCTTTCTAGTGCGTTATGGAGCACTTTTTTTTTCCCTGCTGTGTTCATAAAGGATAGTCTGCAAACTCTCCTAATCTTGTCCTGGCTTTGAATATGCTACTGCATTTATAGTAGGTTTTGTTATATTTATGCCTGACACATACTTTTGCTGTCTTAAGACACTTTTGGTGTCTTGACGTAGTGAGTGTGTAGAATGATTTACATGAATTATTAAATACGATTAAATATTAGATATTGCATCTAAAAATGTCCTCAGCTACCTCCTTTCACTCCTTATTTTTCTTTCATTTACTTTGTAAAGGTAAGACAATTCAATCAAGTATCTTTAATTTCATATTCATATTTACACTTTATGAAAGCATCTAAACACAACTTTGTACTCAGCACTTTACTTCATACCTCTGGAGATGTAGAAGAATCTATCAATATTTCCTCCCTAAAAATCCAACACCAACATAATTTATCAGATAAGATCATGAAAAATGAGGAATACAAGAGAAATTGTTTTTCATATTTTCAGAAGCAAAAATGATGTAGAGATAATAAATGATAGTGTGTAACTAAAGGTCAAAAGTATCTAAAAGTTATAATGATACAATCTTCTGTTTAATTTGCCATACATTTAATAACTTCTAAGAATACCTACCTAATAGGTTTTAATGAAGTGATATGTTATAGACATTGAATTATGTAGTAAGAGAGAGGTAAAACAGTAGGCAATGACACAGGCAACTTCAGAGATATTAAAAATATATATATTTTTAAGGAAGAGTGTTACATTAATAAATTTTTATAAATTTATTAAAAAAGAAAATATCTTCAACTGACCAAAAGGCAGTGGAGGAGAAGCAGGAGACAACGGTCCTTTCATCTCACACATTGACAAACTCGCTGGTGTATGGAGTAGACAAGTTCTGGCTGCTCTTTTATTCTCTTCAGCTGGCCCCCTCGCAGCTGTGTCCTAGCAACCTGAGAACCAAGACAACAGACCTGAAGGGTGCAAGTGAGTTGCCAACGTTCTATCATGAATGCATGGGGGATAATGATAGGGAGGGTTGTGAACTGAAGTCACTCACAGAGGACATGAGGAAGAATGGCAGCTGGTTGAAGGCTGCAGCAGCTGCCAGGCATGACTGTGGCCTGAGGCCACAGGAAAAAGACTAAGCCTGAAGCCTCCTGGCCACCTGATCCTTCTGCAAGCATGCACTCCACCTCTGGGAGTGAGAGAGGAACTGAGATTGAGTTCATGAAGCTCCTTCCCAAAGGAGGGAGAAAAACCAGGAGAGACGCTGATTGAATGGTCGGGACCACCTCATCAGAGATGTTTACTGCAGCCCTGCAGATGACTGCACTGTAGTCAGAAAAGCTCTTGACTTCTCTTAAATATCTCTCTCTCTGCTGGATCCCTGAAAAAAATAATAAAAATAAATTAATTAATTTAAAAAATTCAAAAATGTATTCCTTTTTGAGAACTGTACTTGTATTATGACAGAAAATGGGCCCAAACCATAAGATGCCTGTGATCTCATATTGTATTTAAAATTTATGCTGGATTTGTTGATTTTTTAATATTATTTAGTATATAGAAGCTTACATTAATAGCTTTTCCTAACAAATTCAAATATTTTGTTTTGTATTGACCTTTATTATTGCTGATGATGCTTTTGGTTTCCCTTGCAATCAGTTTTTCTAAAAGCACTAATAGCCTATTCTGTTGTTTGTTCTATGGATTTTTTTTTCTTTTCTTTTGCTAATGGCTTTTAATTCTTGTTCTTTTGCTTTAGCTGTAACTATTTTAAAGCACATGACCACCTATAGTTGTGAACAGGTAACTTTAGTCTGTTTCCATGCACTGTGTTATTTAAAATCTTAAACTCATTTATTTATGGAAATCCCAACTTGCTGTGTTGTGCAAGCTGCAATGCAGTGGTTTGCAAATTATGCCACCTCACTGCAAATTCTGCCAGCTCACTGCAAACTCTGCCACACAGGTTCAAGTGATTCTCCTCCCTCAGCCTGCCAAGTAACTGTGATTACAATCATTCAACACCACACCCAGCTAATTTTTGTATTTCAGAGATTCACCATGTTTTCCAGGCAGAAGTCTGACTCCTGAATTCAAAAGATTTGTCCTCACTCATCCTCACAAAGTGCTGGGATTAGAGACATAAGCCATCATACTTGCCCACATTTATTTTAATTTTATTTATGTGTCTTTTCTGCTTAGGATACATAAGAATTACTTAAGCTAAGAAGTCACGATTGTAACAATTTGAAATTCTTCTTCCAGGCATTATTTTAAAAATACTGCCACTTCCTATCTACTTTTAAAATTCTGATCAGATGTTTAGGCTTTGTCACTCTGTTCTTAACTGTACAATAATCTTTATCTTATATTTCCTACATTATTTACTCTTTGCTATATTTTTTGTAATTTTATAATATTTACTTTTCAGCTATCTAATTATCTTTTAACTCTTTAAACAAGCCAGTGATGTATGTGTGTGTGTGTATATATATATATATATATACACACATACATATACACCACTGCATATATGTATATATATATATATATATATATATATATATACATACATACACACACACACACATACACCACTGGCTTGATTAAACAGTATACACCATATATATATATATATATATATATATATATATATATATAAAATATATATAATATATATACCATAAATATATATATACACACCATATATATATATATACACACACATATATAGACACACACATATATGTGTACTTATGTATACCATATATATGTATACCATATATATATGTGTGTGTGTATACTATGTATACATATGTATAGATAAATATATATGTATATATATGTATATATATCTGTGTGCGTGTATGCATATATATACCACTAGCTGGATTAAGTAGTTAAAAGATAATTATATATACACATATATACATATATATGTACATACGTATGTGTGTATATATATACACACACAAACACACACACATGCATTATATATATATATATATATATATATATGTGCACAAATTCTAGAAGTTCTGTTGGTTCTTTTTAAAATTGTTCAACCTGGAGAAGTTTTTTTTTTTTTTTATACTTCTGAAGCACTTTTTATTTGCTCAAAAATTAATAATTTTGATTTGATAAGTTTTAAAAAATATTCTGGCATCATTTTTATACATTTTATTCACAACATCTTATCTTGTTTTCATTCGTGTTTTGGGATTTCTTATAAAGATCTGATTATTTTTTATTGAATTTTATCTGTAGAAGTTCTTTGAGGACTACCTTGAGGTTAAACTTTATCACAGTTTCTATTTGTGTTTGTTTTTGTCACTTATGTAAAATTGCTTTAAGTACTCATTGATGTTTTATATGACTATATTCTTATAATGAGGCTAAGTGAGCAAAATTCCATCGCTAGTAAAAAATTATAAACAAATATATATTCCATTGAAAATTTGGGTTTTTCTGAGGAAATTGAAATCTGTATCATTGGAAGAACATCTAAACATACTGATGTTTTTAAGTGTATTTTAGAACAAATAGCTTTTGTGGGGGTCAGAATATATGTGCTTTAGAAAAAGATTGGGATATCATTTAATCAAAGTGATTCTGAACAAGTGAATTGATTTGTGTATGAATAAAATAATCTTTATTTTTCACCTTATAATCCGTTGTTTGAATCTTTTTATCAGACTGAAGTTACATATTATTTTAATTTGAAAATGAGTGGGAGAACTAAAATAAATGGTAAGAGTAGAAACTGTTAGAAACTTATGATGTATTCAGTGTGATTAAGTTAATGTGTGTAATTTCATGGTTTATTTCAAAATTAGGTGTTTACTGATAATCTTTCAAATATTTCTACACATTTGTCATGAGAAAATTTTAACCTCACATGTTACTTCATATTAAGAGATGTTTGCAGACCACTGTAAGTTACCACAAATGACTGAAATATCTTACACTGGAGGAGGAAGAGAGCCAAGTTAGCAATACAGAGAGAAACATGGTACTGGAACGGAAGACTATTCTCTCAATTCAGTATGTTTTAACACAATGCAACACATTCAAGTGCATTACAGTGTTTCAGGTTTTTATTTCTTTTGTTCCACAATTAATTTTTTAGTTATATGTTACTCTCACTGTTAAAGAATGGCCTTTGGGTAGAGGTAAGTTGCGTTATTTAATGCTGAAAATCAGGTAGATAAGGGTTGGGAGGGCATAATGACATAAGAGAAATTGATAAGTTAAAATATATAATCTGAAATTAGGAATACACTAAATTTTTCATAAGATCATATTTTTATGAATTTATTTGATTAGCAGTGTATAAAAGGATGCCACCGGAACTTATGAAATTTAGTATGAATAGAAGTTAGCATCAACTTATTTTACTGAAGTCAAAGAGGTAGATTAATCTTGATATAACATAGAGATATGAGGTGGTGAAATAAGTTTTTATCTAAAACATATATTTATTATAATTTGGCTTTTGTAAATAGCATTGATTAAATTGAAATGGAAATTGTATGACAGTTAGAATATGCCTAAGACTATAAAATTTTATAAAAGTCCCCAGGCAACTCGTTCTGTTTCTTTTATATTAAATTTTTATCTTAGATACAGGAAGTTCATGTGCAGGGTTGTTTCATGGAAATATTGGGAAATGCTGTGGTTTGACGTGTGGATTTTATCACCCAGAGTGGTAAGCATAGTACCTGCTAGGCAGGATTTTTTTTAGCCCATTTTATTTTTCCCTACACCCACTAGTGTATCTCAGTGTCTGTTATTCCTGTGCTTATATTCAAGTGTGCTGAATATTCATGTGTGCTTATGAGTGAGAAAATGCAGTATTTGGTTTTCTCTTCTCCATTGATTTGCTCAGGATAATGACCTCTACCTGCATTTATGTTGCTAAAAAGGACATCATTTGTTTCTTTTGAATGGCACTGAATATTCTACATGCACATACATAGAATACTAGACAACCATACAAAATAAATCAATCATCTACTTTATGTGGTGTGCCACTGATGGTCACCTGGGGTGATTGCATGTCTTTGCTATGATGAATAGTACATAAATGAACCAATGACTGCATGTGTCTTGGTGGTAGAATGATTGATACCCTTTGGGTATATACCTAGGAATGGAATTGGTGGGTTGAAATAGTAGCTCTGTTTTATGTTATTTGAGAAACTTCCAGACTGCTTTCAACAATGGGTGATCTAACTTTTACTCCTACCAACAGTATATAATGTTTTCTCAGCATCTTCACCCAGCATGTGTTGTTTTTTTGATTTTTTAATAGTAGCCATTTTTCCTGGCGTGAGATAGTAACTCGTTGTATTGATTTGTCTTTTTGTGATAATTAATGTGGCTAAATGTTGTGTTTTGTTTGCCTGTTTTAGATGGAGTTTCATTCTTGTTGCCCAAGATCTAGTACAATAGCATGCTTTTGGCATTCTTCATCCTCTACTTCCCTCATTCAAGTGATTCTCCTGCCTTAGCCTCCCAAGTAGCTAAACTTAGAAGCATGTGCCACTATGTCCAGGTTGTATTAATTTTGCTATATTGGTCAGGCTGATCTCGAACTCCTAACTGTATCCAGTCGGGATGGCTCATAGCTGTAATCCCAGCAAATTGTGTGGCTGAGGTGGCTGAGCTTTTTTTTTTTTTTTTTTCTTTTTTTCTTTCTTTTTTTTTTTCTTTTCTTTTCTTTTCTTTTTTTTTTAGATGGAGTTTCGCTCTTGTTGCCCAGGCTAGAGTGCAATGGCGCGATCTCGGCTCACCACAACGTCCGCCTCCTGGGTTCAGGCAATTCTCCTGCCTCAGCCTCCTGTTGAGTAGCTGGCATTACAGGCACACGCCACCATGCCCAGCTAATTTTTAATATTTTTATTAGAGAAGGGGTTTCACCATGTTGACCAGGATGATCTCGATCTCTTGACTTCATGATCCACCCGCCTCGGCCTCCCAAAGTGCTGGGATTACAGGCTTGAGCCACCGCGCCCGGCCGGGTGAGCATTTTTTAATATGCTTGTTGGCTACTTGCATGTCTTCTTTTTAGCAGTGTCTGTTCATATTCTTTTTAGCTGTTTGCTAACAGTGTTATTTATTTAGTGCTTAATTTGTTTAAGGTTTTTAGATTCTGGATCTTAAGGCTTTGTTGGATGCATAGTTTGAAAATATCTTCTCCCATTGAGTAGGTTGTATGTTTGCTCCATTGACAATTTTCTTTGCTGTACAGAAACTTTAATTAGGTTCCTATTTTCTGTGTTTCTTTATGTTCCAAATTTGCTTTTGGGGATTTAGTCAAATATTTTTTGCTGCTCTCAGTGTTCCAAAGAATATTTCCTATGTTATCTTCCAAAATTTTTATAGTTTGAGGTGTTACATTTAAATCTTTAATTTATTTCATTTTGAATTAATTTTTGTATATCATGAAAGGTAAGGGTCCAGTTTAAATCTACATATAGCTAGCCAGTTATTCTAGAACCATTTGTTAAAAAGAGACGTCTTTCCCCATTGCCCGTTTCATTGGATTGTCTAAGATCAGATAGTTGTAGGTGTGTGGCTTTATACCTGGGTTTTCTGACCTATTTTCTTGGTCTCGGTGTCTGTTTTTGTACCAGTGCCAAGTTATTCTTGCTACTGAAGCATTTTAGTGTATTTTGAAGTCAGGTAGTGTAACATTATTGGCTTTGCTGCTTTTGTTTATGATTGCTTTGACTCATTTGGTTCTTTGTTGTTGTTGTTCCACATGAAATTTAAAATAATGTTTTTCTAATTTTGTGAAAAATGACATTGACAATTTGATAAGAATAGCAGTGAATAATTTGAGCTTCTGCCAATTCAGTATGATATAGGCTATGAGTTTGTTATAAAAAAAACTCTTAGTATTTCGAGTACATTATTTTCATGCTTTGTCTGTTGAGTTTGTAAGGAATAGATGTTGGATTTTATCAAAGATATTTTTTATTTTGTTTTTTGCTTTTGATTCAATTTATGCAATGATCACATTTGTTGATTCACATATGTTTAACCAGCTTTGTATTTCAGGAAGAAAGCCTACTTTGATTGTGTTGTTGTAGCTTTTTGATGCACTGAGGAATCTAGTTGACTGATACTTTGTTGAGTGTCTGTGTTCTTGAAGGATATTGGCCAGAAGTGTTTGTTGTTGTTGCTGTGCCTCTGAGAGTTTTTGGTATCAGGCAGGTACTGGCTTTAAACAATGAGATGAAAAAAACAAAAAACAAAAAACAAAAAACAAAAAACAAAAAACAAAAAACAAAAAAAAAAAAAAAAAAAAAAAAAACTCCCTCTTCAATTTTTCACAATAACTTTAGTACCATTTTATAAGGTATTTATATACGTGGTGGAATTTGACAATGAAACATCTGCTTTAGAATTAAAAAAAAAAATGTTGGTAGGTTCTTTATTACCTAAATAATTTCAGGCATAGACTTTGGCCTATTCACAGTTTTAATCTCCTCCTGATTTAGTCTTGAGAGATTGCCTGCTTCCAGGAATTTATCTGTTTTCTCTAGATTTTCTAATTTGTATCCACAGAGATGTTCATAGTTACCTCTGAGGATTTTTTGTATTTCTGTGGGATCAGTCACATTACTGCCTATGTGGTTTTGATTGTGCTTCTTTGGATCTTCTCTTTCTTTTCTTGAGACAGAATTTTTCCTCTGACACCTGGGATGCAGTGCAGGAGCATGATGTTTTATCACTGACATATTCAGCTCCCAGGTTCAAGCAATTCTCATGCCTCAGCCTACTAAATAACTAGGAATACAGGCAGGCACCACAATGCCTGCCTATTTTATATATTATATTATTATATTTTATTTGTTTTATTCTATTCTTTTTAACTTTATTTTATTAGTAAAGACAAAATTTTACTGTGTTGTCCAGGCTGGTCTCAAATTCCTGATCTCTAGTGATCCAACCAACACAACCTACCAAAATATTGATGTTACAAAATTGAGTCCAGCCTCCTTTTTATTCCTTTGTTAATTTAGATAGCTGTCTATCAATCATATTTGTTTATTTATTTTATTTTGAAGGCCTGAAATCTTAGTTTTGTTTATGTGATGCTTTATATGGATTTTTGCAGCACAATTTCGTCAAAGTTTTCTTTGGTTTTAGTTATTTTCTTCTGCTAATTGGGAGTTGTTTTCACCTCTTTCTCAGTTCTTTTAGGTGCAAAGTTTTATTGTTAGGGTTATAACTTTCCACTTAACCCTGCCTTGGCTGCATCCCAGATATTTGGGAAAGTATTTTTCATTTTCATTTATTTCAAACAATTATCTTAAATTTTGCCTAAATTTTGATGTTTTCCTAGGAGTTATTCAGGTGTGAGTTGTATGATTTTCATGTAGTTGTGTGATTTCCATGCAGTTGCGTATTTTGAGAGATTTTTTGTTATTGATTTCTATTTTTATTGCAGCATTGTCCAAAATTGTGCTTTATGTAATTTCAGTTTCTTTTGAATTTGCTGAGGCTTGCCTTATGACAGATGAGCTGATAGTCTATTTTAGACTATGTTCTATGTGCAGATGAAAATAATGTCTATTCTCTGTTTCTTGGGTGTAATGTTCATTCTGTAGATGTCTGCTAGGTCCAGTTTGTCAAGGGCTGAGTTTAAGTTCAGTATTTCTTTGTTACTTTGTGAGTCTTTTCATAGGACAAGTACATGTTCTACAAATCAGGGTACTCCATGTTGGTTGTACATATATTTAGGACGGTTGTGGATTGAAACCATTATTGTTATGTAATCACCTTCACTGTCCTCAAATTTTGGGGGTTTAACATCTGCTTTCCTGCTTTTCTTGTTTTTCATTTGCATGGCGGATCTTAACCAGCTCTTTTACTTTTCGGCTATGGGTGTCACTGGATGTGAGATGGGTGTCTTGAAAACACCCATGGTTGAGTTTTGTCTTTGTATTCAGCCTGCCACTTTGTATCATTCCAGGTTAGTAATCATAGTGTGTCTTTGATCCTCTCATTGTATAGTTAGCTGGTTGTTATGTGGACTTTCTTTTCTAGCTTCTTTATCATGCCGTTTGTGTGTGTGTGTGTGTGTGTGTGTGTGTGTGTGTGTGTGTCTTATGCACTTAAGTGTGCTTTTGTGGTTGGAGATATCATTCTTTAAAATTCATTTTCAACATTTCATTGAGGATTGCTTGAAAGCCTAATCGAATTGAAGTGTGAGTCCTTAGCATTTTCATGTAGGAGAAAAAAAAATTGTATCTCCTTTACTTACAAATATTAGTTTGGTAAAATATAAAATTCTTGTTTGGAATTTTTTTTTAAAGATTGTTGAAAATAGACCCACAGTTTCTTGTGGATTGTAAGGTTTCTGCTGAAGATCTGCTGTCCTCCTGGTTGTGTTCTCTCTGCAGGTAACCTGACAGTTCTCCCTAACTGCTTTTACATTTTCATTTTTGGTTTGTGTTAGTTTTCTTGTTTGTTTTCTCATTGACTTTAATGAATCTCATGTTTATGTGCCTTGGGAATATTATTATATAACATTTGTCTATGGTTCTCTGTATTCTTCAGGTTTGGATGTCAACCTCTTGTAGTGCGGTGAAAAAGGCATTCATGACTGCCTCCTCAAAGATATATTTTTCAAGTGATTTATTCTCTCTCTTTTTCCTGCTCTATTCTGCAGATAAGACTTCCAATTGCCGGGCGCGGTGGTTCAAGCCTGTAATCCCAGCACTTTGGGAGGCTGAGGCGGGTGGATCACGAGGTCGAGAGATCGAGACCATCCTGGTCAACATGGTGAAACCCCGTCTCTACTAAAAATACAAAAAATTAGCTGGACATGGTGGCACATGCCTGTAATCGCAGCTACTCAGGAGGCTGAGGCAGGAGAATTGCTTGAACCCAGGAGGCGGAGGTGCGGTGAGCCGAGATCGCGCCATTGCACTCCAGCCTGGGTAACAAGAGCAACACTCTGTCTCAAAAAAAAAAAAAAAAAAAAAAAAAAAAAAAAAAAAAACTTCCAATTGCATGTTGATGTTCTTACAGTGCAGTTTTCAGGTGAACACATCAATTTGTGATCTTCCTTTAAGTGTCTAGTTTATCTTTGAGCTCTTGGATTTCTTTTTTGCACTGGTGGGCTTCTTTGAATTATGTCAATTTTCAATTTATATGGATTTGTTGCCATCCAGATGCTGAATTCCATGTCTGTCATTCGAGACCATTGAAATTGTCTGCTGGAGAGCTACTGGGCTGATTTGGTGCTAAAAGAGATTTTTGTATTTAGAACTATCATCATTCTTGGACTGGTTCTTTCTCCTCTGAGATGGCTGATGTGCCTTTAACTGTGATGCAAATGGAATATTATCATTTGGCTTAATTTCTGGAAATTTTGAAATGGCAAAGTTTCTGTACAGTGTCATTGTTTCTAAATTCTTGTCTATGGTATTACACAGCATGGGGGCAGAATTAGTAAGGTAATTTTTTGTGTTGTAAGTTGGGCTAAAATCTAGGAGATGGTTCTGGAGAATAATGAGCAATAGATGGCTAATACTCAACTACAGAGTTTCTTTTTGTGTTCTGGCATTTATTTCTGTATTTTAGTGGGCTAGGGATAGACAGAGAGGCAAACCTCTGACTACATCTGTTTGTGGGCCTTGGGGAGGCCACGTGCAGTCACTGACACTGTGTCGAGAGGTTTTTATTTTTATTATTAAATTAATAATTAATTTTGTCAGGTCTTTCCCACAGTGGGGCTCTCTTAAGCAGAAGTCTGGTAGCCAAGCTTTTACCAGACCAGCTCTGTTATAGAGGGCCCCCTAAAGCCACACTCCCACCACCTGATTCTCCTGCCTTCATCTCCTGAGTAGCTGGGATTACAGGCATGTGGCACCATACCCAGCTAATTTTTTTTTAATTATTATTTTTACTAGAGACAAGATGGTATTTCCCTGTTTGTCAGATTGGTCTCAAATTTCCAACCTCGGGCGATCTGCCAGCATCAACTTCACAAAGTGCTGAAATTACAGGCATGAACCACTGTACCTTTCTACTAAGGAGAGATTTTTCTAACTTCTTGATGAAGGCATATCAGGGCTATAAACCTTCCACTTAAACCTGCTTTGGCTGCATCCCTGAGATATGGGACTGTTTTTACTATTTTCATTTATTTCAAATATTTATTTTAATTTCTGCCTTAATTTTGATGTTCACCTAGGAGTGAGTTAGGTGATAGTGGTTTGATTTCCATGTACTTGCGTATTTTGAGAGATCTTGCTATTGATTCCTATTTGTATTGTACTGTGGCCTGAGAGTGTGCATTGCATAATTTTGTTTTATTTTGAATTTACTGAGACTTGCCTTATGACTAAGCTGACAGTTAATCTTGGTCTACGCTCTCTGTGCATATGAGAACAATATCTATTCTCTATTTGTCAAGTCTGTAAGTATCTTGTTATGTCAAATTGATCAAATGTTGCGTTTAAGTCCATAGTTTCTTTGTTAGTCTCTTCATAGGTCAAGAAGAACTTGTTTTACAAATCAGGATGCTCCAAAGTTGGATGTGTGTATATTTAGGATAATAATGTACCCATTATTAATGTGTAATGACCTTTATTGTCCTGAATTTTTACTTGTTTGACACCTGCTTTCCTGCTCTTATTGTTTTTCATTTGCATGGCGAATCTTACACAGTTCTTTTACCTTGAGGCCATAGGTGTCACTGGCTGTGAAATGGGTGTTGTAAAGGCAACAGATGGTTGAGTTTTATCTTCTATTTAGCCTGCCATTCTGTGTTATTCATGGTTAATATTGATATGTGTGATTTTGATCATGTTATCGTGTTGTTCACAAGTTGCTCTGTAGGCATGGTTTCCTAGCTGCTTTATAATGCCTGTGGGCTATGAACTTAAGTGTGCCATTGTGGTAGCAATATCATTATTTCAATTTTATATCTAGCTTTCCCTGAAGATGTCTTGAAAGTCTAATCTATTTGAAGTGTGTGTTCTTAGCGTTTGCTTGTTTGAGAAGGATTTTATTTCTCTTTTAATCTTTAGTGTGGTGGGACATGAAAGTCTTGGTTAATTTTGTTTTTTTGAAGAATGTTAAAAATAGGCTCCCAGTCTTTTCTGGATTATAAGGTTTCCCCTAAGGGGTCTTCAGCCATCTTGTAGATGATTTGGCACTCTAGTTGCTCTTACATTTTTGTTTTTCTTGTTTGCTTTTGCATTGACCTTGGTAAATCTGAGGACGATATGTCTTGTGAATGGTTATATTAAGCAGCACCTGGCTGGTTTTATCTGTATTCTTCAGATTTGGATATCAAGCTCTCTTTTGTGATGAGAAAGTCTTTCATGCTTCTCTCCTCAAATGTAAAATTTGTTTATTCTCTCTCCTTTTCTCTCTGGAATGCTGGTAAGTCAAATCATAGATTTGGTCTTTTTTCTTACCCCAAATTTCTTTGAGATTTTGCTCATTTTTCATTCTATTTGTTTTATTTTTGACTGACAGAGTTGATTTAGAAGAACCAGTCTTGGAACTCTGAGATTCTTCCCTCAACCCGGTCGACTCTGTTGTTAACATTTCCAATTGTATTATGATGTTCTTAGAGTAAGGTTTTTGGTGAAGAAATCAACGTATGGTCTTATTTAAGTGGCTATTTCATATTGCAGTTCTTGAATGTGTTTAATATTTTGCTTGCTTTACTTGGAGAGTTTCAATTTTCTCACCAAACTTAATGAGCTTTGCCGTCCAGATTCTGAATACCATTTTTTAATTGCATTTTAGGTTTGGGGTACATGTGAAGTACATGCAAGATTGTTGCATAGGTACACACATGACAGTGTGATTTGCTGTCTTCTTCCCCTTCACTTGTGTCTGGCATTTCTCCCTTGCTAAGTCTTTCCAACTCCCCATTCCTCACTGTCCCTCCCCTATTTCTTTCCAACAGGCCCCAGTGTGTGTTACTCCCCTCCCTGTGTCCATGTGTTTTCATTGTTCAACAACCACCTATGAGTGAGAAGATGTGGTGTTTGATTTTCTGTTCTTGTGTCAGTTTGCTGAGAATGATGGTTTCCAGTTTCATCCATGTCCCTACAAAGGACATGAACCCATCATTTTTGATGGCTGCAACATATTATATGGTGTACATGTAACACATTTTTCCTGTCCAGTCTATCATTGATGGGCATTTGGGTTGGTTCCAGGTCTTTGCTACTGTAAACTGTGCTGCAATGAACATTTGTCTATGTGTGTCCTTATAGTGGAATGATTTATAATCCTTTGGATATACACCCAGTAATGGGATTGCTGAGTCAAATGGCGTTTCTATTTCTAGGTCCTTGAGGAATCTCTACACTGTCTTCCAAAATGGTTAAACTAATTTACACTCCCACCAACAGTGTAAAGGTGTTCCTATTTCTCCACATTCTCTCCAGCATCTGTTGTCTCCGGATTTTTTAATGATTGCCATTCTAATTGGCATCAGATGGCATATCAAGGTAGTTTCAATTTGCATTTCTCTAGTGACCAGTGATGATGAGCATTTTTTCATGTTTGTTGGCCTCATGTATGTCTTCTTTTGTAAAGTATATGTTCATATTCTTCACCCACTGTTGAAGAGGCTTTTTTGTTTTTTCTTGTAAATCTGCTTTTGTTGTTTCTTAATTATGGATATCAGCCCTTTGTCAGATGAGTAGACTGTAATTTTTTTTTTTTTTCCATTCTGTTCATTGCTGAGTCACTCTCATGACTGTTTCTTTTGCTGTGCAAAAGCTGTGGAGTTTGATTAGGTCTCATCTGTCTATGTTGGCTTTTCTTGTGAATGCTTTTGGTGTTTTGGTCATGAAGTCCTTGCCTCTATGCCTATGTGCTGAGTTGTTTTGCCTAGATTTTCTTCTAGGGTTTTTATGGTGTTAGGTCTTATATTTAAGTCTTTATCCATCTGGAGTTAATTTTAGTGTGAGGTGTCAGGAAGAAGTCCAGTTTCTGCTTTCTGCACATGGCTAGCCAGTTTTCACAACACCATTTATTAAACAGGGAATCTTTCCCCATTGCTTGTTTTTGTCAGGTTTGTCAAAGACTGAATGGCTGTAGATACGTTGTGTTGCCTCCAAGGCCTCTATTGTGTTCCATTGGTCTATATGTCTGTTTTGGTACCAGTACCATGCTGTTTTGATTACTGTAGCCTTGTAGCATAGTTTGAAGTCATGCACTGTGATGCCTCCCTCTATGTTCATTTTGCTTTGAATTGACTTGTCTACACAGGCTCTCTTTTGGTTCCATATGAAGTTTAAGGTGTTTATTTTCCAGTTCTGTGAAGAAGGTCATTGGTAGCTTGATGGGGATGCATTCAATCTGTCAATTACTTTGGACAGTATGGACATTTTCATGATATTGGTTCCTCGTAACCATGAACATGGAATGTTTCTCCATCTGCTAGTGTCCTCTTTCATTTTGTTGAGCAGTGGCTTGTAGTTCACCTTGAAAAGGTCCTTTACGTTCCTTGTTAGTTGTATTTCTAGGTATTTTATTCTCTTTGTAGCAACTGTGAATGGCAGTTCATTCTTGATTTGGTTCTCTTTAAGTCTGTTATTGGTGTACAGGAATGCTTGTGATTTCTGCACATTGATTGTGTATCCTGAGACATTGTTGAAGTTGCTTATCTGTTTCAGGAGATTTTGTGCTGAGCCAATAGGGTCTTCCAGATATACAATCATGTTATATGCAGACAATTTGTATTTCTCTTTTTCTATTTGAATACCCTTTATTTCTTTTTCTTGTCTTACTGTTCTGGCTAGAACTTTCAGTGCCATATTGAATAGGAGTGGTGAGAGAGGGCATCCTCATCTAGTGCCAGATTTCAAAGGGAATGCTTCCAGTTTTTGCCCATTCAGTATTATTATTGGCTGTTCGTTTATTATAAATTGCTTATATTATATTGAGATACATACCTTCGATACCTAGTTTACAGAATTCCATCTCTGTCATTTGAGATAATTGAGACTGGTTCCTGGGAAGCTAATATGCTGATTTGCTGGTGAGAGACATTATGGTATTTTGAACTATCACTGTTCTTGCAGTGGTTCTTTCTCATCTCGGAGGACTGATATAATTTTAACTGTAGTGTAAATGAGGTATCATTAGTTGGCCTAATTTTTGGCAGTTTTGAAATGACAAAGGCTCTGTACAGCATCGTTGCTGAATTCTTGCCTTGAATTCACCAGGGATAGGAGCAGAATTTGTAAAGTGACTTATTGATATTGTAATTTGTACTAAGATCTAGAAGGTTTTCCTGGAAAATAATGAGAAATAGATATCTAGAAAACAGTAGAAAATGGAATATTTCTTGGCTGAGTAGTTCATTTGTGTATTCCAGGATTTGCAGCTGAGTTTATTTGTGTAATTTGGCATTTGCAACCAAACAGGTGGGAATAAATTCCTCACTGGTCAGCTTGTGGTCCTAGAAAAGCCACCTGCAATCACTGACACTATGTTGAAAATTTTGTTGTTATTGTTGTTCTTGCTGTTAGGTTTTTCCTATGGTATGGTTACTTTCATTGAGGAGGGCATTCCTGCAGAACTTGACTCAGTTGTGGATGCCTAAAATATAATAACACAGATATTATGCTCTGTCAGTTCAGCTGAGGGTTCATAGAGAAGTATGTCATAACCTTACTCAACACTCTGGACCCCATAACACCACAGTCCAATCACCTTATCTTTTCTCCACACATTCTCCCCTACCCATCTGCCACAGAAATTGTCTGATCCTTAGTGTCTGAGGCTCCTGTCAGATCTGATTGACAGGAGCACAACACTTGCTCACGTGAGAGACTTAGGTAGTTTGCTTCTCATTAGAATCTGATGTTTGCCAAAGACCTGAGGTGACAGACACTGTCTCATCCTGAAATCATTTCATTCTCATCCCTGACTCCATTTTCCCACTGAACCTTTTCTTTTCCATCTGTGAAAAAAATTATTTTCCACCAACGCCGCCTCTGGTGTCAAAAAAGTTGGAAGTAATTGCTCTAGAAGAAGTCATGTCTAAGTCTCACAGCAGCCCAAGAACCTATGTGACTCAGTTTTCTGAGAGTATGGGCTGCTATCCATTTGGGGTCGCTACCTGCAGGATCTTCCTACACTCACTGACTGAACAATGGATGAATAAAATACACTGACACAGATGTCATGCTTTGTCAGTTCAGCTGATGGTTGGCTTCCTGGAAAGTACTATAAACACATAGCAGCCATTGGTCCTTCTCAGCAAGTGAGATGTGCATTTATTTAGCAAAGTTTAACTGATAAAGACTTGAGTCAATATCTCTAGAGGTTGAAGATTAAAGCAAAGTTTCTGATGCCCAAAGCAAACACTATTAGTTTGTCATCCCTGGTTGACCTCCCTCCAAGAGGGCCATCTGACTCCAAGTTTAAGACCACATGATTGAACAAGTTATTCAAATAAGCTCCCCCATACCATAGCTATTTGCTTTAGTTTTTAACTAATGTAAAGAGGATTTAAGCTGCCTTCAGCCATGAACCATAGAAAAAAACACTTAGGCCTTCCAAAACGGTTTGAGACTATATTCTATAACTTTCTCTATTATGTTTTTCTTAATATTTAGCCACCATCCTCAGTGAATTTCCACATCATTCCATTCAAGTGCCAAGCACAGATCTATCCTAGCTCAGCACCCCTGAGCTGCAAACTGCTGTCCTTGGGGTCCATTCTCTGAAAGCTTGGGGTTAAGTTCCAAGTTCAGTGCAGGAACACACTAAGGTAGGGAAAAGCACATGGGCTTGGTGATGGAGGCTCTACCATGTGTCTGCTTGCTGGGACAATCAGGGAGGGACTTTGTGAGAGGCTAGTGGGCCTGAAGAACAAAGTTTCTCAGTCCTGCAAAGAAATGAGTCCTGCCTCCTCCCTAGTGATTAACTTTTGCCAGAGCTCCACACAGGAAGATGGGCAGTTTGGAAGGATGATTGCTTATGGCTAGGGTCTCTGAGAGATGAACCATTCTCAAGGATCTCATGTCTGCTCCTGTTGCAGTTTCATCTCTAGTTTCTGGGGAGATTCCTCTGCATTGGAACATATCCCTGGGGGTGCGAGATGCCCTGCAACTGGTATTCCAGTAATACAGGAGTTATTAATAAATTATTTTTAGTTAGGTAGAAAAGGCAAAAATTTTTGGTGAAGTTTTCTTTTAATAAAAAGCAGCCCCAATCCATTTATTCTCTAACAGAAAGCAGCCTGAAAGGTAAGTCATAGATATGCAGGCTAAGAGCTTTTATATGTAAATAACAACAGCTGTACGTGGAAGCTGGGTGCATTCTGTATAGCTTCTCTCTTTCTCTTTTTCTTGTCATTATGTGTCGGTGTCATGGCAGCCTCCAGCTAAAACTGTGTACAGGCATTACACCTGTCAAATGGAGGTTGCATTTGCATAATAAAATACTAAATTGGTAGTGTCAATCTTTTTGCAGGTTATGTAAATGGCACACCTGGTCAAAACAATCCCCTGAGCCCTGTGCAAACAAATCACCACCTCCTCAAGCCTCTGTATAAAATTGATCCCCAGTATGCCACAAACCTGAGATCTCTTGGTTAACCCACTTTCTCAGCATGAGGCAGTTTCTGTTTATTAAACTTTCTGCCCCTAAACCTACTCCTCCTGTGTGTCTGTTATGAACTCTTTCTTGTCCATGACAAAAACCAAGGTATATACCCTAGACAAGGTAGCCATTTCACCAAGTGTCTGCTACCAGAGTGAACAGTCTCCCGGTTCCTTCATGCATGCTTAGGATTCAAGAAACAGCCATAGCATTCAGGCACACCAGACAGAATTCCCAGTTTTCTCCATTGCCAGCCTTTGGATCTGTGTCTCTTTTTCATCCATGTTTGACCTTTCCTCTCTCATGATCTGTTCAAATTATGTTGGTGTGGTCAAAATGAGGTCTTTGTGAAAGTGACATTTAGTTTTATTTATACTCATCTAGTCATCCATTTTAGTCCTAAATTTTCTGTAGCTACCCAGCCAGCTGTCAGAGCCTGGGAATTGTGAAGTGGTTTACTCTAAGGTTGGTGAAAATAATGTACCAATAAAAGCATAGGTTTGAAACAGAAAAGTTCGTTAGAAAAAAAAATAATGCTGTGAAAGGGTGCAGCAGAGCACCTCAGCTAGAGGACTGAGCTCACCACATGTGGATTTTCCTAAGGGTCCTTTATGGACTTTAACAAAGAAGCTCAGGATTGTAAAATCTAAATGGGTTTAAGCATGACATTCCAGAAATAAATCAAAATGTTACTTACTTACAGTAAAAGTTGAAGGAGTTCTGAAATTGTATGCTGTCTTTAGATATTATGAAAACTTGATTCTGTATTCCCAGGTAAAGAGTTTTGCCTCTTGGATGGCCTACTGATGGTCATCAAGTGGTGTTTGCTCCCTTTTAAATTCCTCAGATGAAAATTATTTTCTCTGGCTAGTCTGTTTTATGGTTACCAGGTGAGTTCCTCTCTCATCAATATCCAGATTGCAGTGGCATTTGCCTGAATTGACACCTGAATAACTTGAAATAGAACCCCCCCACACACATCGAAACACACACTCACACTTTCATACACATTGAATCAGTGTCAATTTTCTCTTAATTTGTGTACTGGTATTATGCAGAATTATTTAATATGTAGCCTTTGTTGAAATATATGTAAGTGTAGCTCGAACATGTCTGTACTATATTTGCAACTTTGCATTAATCTTTCAATATTAAAAATTTAACAAACCATCACCAAAAATGTTACCTTTATATATATATTCCTCTAATATACATGAAAAGGAAGATAACCAGTTAAACAGATAGATGTTGATTAGCTGCAGAAGGAAAACATATCCAAACATTTTTATTTGGTCTTTAAAAGGGAAGTGCTGACTGTAACGTTTTATTACAAATATGTCATTTGACATTATAAGCTGTCATTTGAACCTTTGTTGGAAGAAGGATAGTTTTTAAAACTTACGTAAACAGCAAATAAAGACTAAGAAGTTGTTTGTCAAAGAAATAGATATTTGACAAGTGGACATCCAAACCAAATGAGAACCAGTTAGGTACACTTTTTCAGATGTCCATATGACTTTGAATTACATATGACTTTCAGCAATCATATGTATTGCATATGCTTCAGTAAAGCAAATGAGGGCTAAATAAGCCTGTGACTACACAGCAACTTCAGAGAATGGTATAAGAACTATAGGTAGAATATTTTTTTATAAAAATGAAAACTATTTAAAGTATGTATAAATATATAAATGCAATACATAAAATATGACCTCTGGGCTTTTTGTGAGTGTATAATTCTTGTGCAGTTCTAATAGCTTCATGGCTTTAGGTACTGTTTTTGTTGTACACACAGATCTGGAAACTCTGTGCATTTATGTGTTACCAATACTTGTTTAACAAGCTTCATAATTATTTTTCCTGTCTATTAGCTTACAAATAGTTATGAACAACTATTGATAAACTTGTAAAAATTGTGTCAGTGTAAACCTGCTGTGGTGGCTCATGCTTGTAATCCCAGCACTTTGAGAGCCCAAGGTGGGAGGGTCACATAAGGTCATGAGTTTGAAACCAGCCTGACTTACAGGATGAGGTCCTGTCTGTGTCTACTACATATACAAAAATTAGTTAGGTGTGGTTGTACAGCCTATAATCCCAGCTGCTCAGGAGGCTGAGGCAAAAACAACAACAACAAAAAAAAGCCTTGATCGCAGGAGGTGGATGATGTAATGAGCCAAGATAACACCATTGCACTCCAACCTGGGCAACAAGAGTGAAATTTGATTCCATTGCAAAAAGGAAGAAGAAAAAAACAAAACAAACAAAACAAACAAACAAACAAAAACATTGTGTCAGTGGTCAGTGCAATACAATATTTTGTGGTGTGGTTCTGATTTCCTATTTGTCTCTCAATCTCACTCTCATTATTATTTTTGTATTCAGAGGGAACATTGTATTATTTTATTCTGTATGAGATGATTTTTGATGTACAAAAGCAGTGTGGAATAGTTAAATCCAGAGAATTAATAAATGCATTTTCTCATGTAGCTATTATTATTATTATTATTATTTGGTAAGAGCAAATAACATTCACACTGTGAACGTATTTCAACAATATACCTTCATTAACTATAATCACCCTGCTATACAATGGGTCTCTTTAAATTTGTTATACCTATCTTACTGTAATTATGAATGCTTTGATAAAACTCTTCTCATTCTTCCTTTTTCCCTAAAGACTCCAGTCTCTGGTAAAGTCCATTCTACTCTCTTCCTTTCTAGAGTCTTTCATCTTTTTCTCTTAAGTTTTCTCATAAGAGAGACTCTATGTGCTATTTGTCTTTGTGTACCTGATATAGTTTACTCAACATAATGTCCTCCAGATTTATCGTTGTTGCTGCAGATGACAATTTCATTTTGTTATAGCTGAATACTATTTCATTGCATATATATATATATATATATATATATATATATATATATATATATATATATGTCATATTTTCCTGGTATTCACTGATGGGCAATTGAGTTGATTACATAACTTGACTAATGTGAGTAATGCTGAAATAAACATGGGAATGCATAGATCTCTTTGACATTCTGATTTTAATTCCTCTTGATATATACCC